>NC_056743.1:1104953542-1105181042 GCF_019279795.1 Protopterus annectens
TCAGTTTTCCAAATGCAGATGGATTGCAAGAAGCGGGACACTGTCATTTATAAATTTGTTGGATATAGAGTTTACTGACACAGAAATATTTCTGATAGGATATGAGATAAGTTTCATTTAAAATAATCAAGATGAATTTATGCAGCTGCTTTTGCATTTATGGCCACTACATGTTGCTTGTACCCTGAGTCCAGCAATCTCCTAGTGTCTTCATTGGATGTCATCAGGCCATATATTTTATATCTCTTTAAAGACGGTCATAATTCTACTTATCCTCAAGAACTCTACATTAGATCCATGCTTACTAGAATGTTACCATTCCATTTCAAACCTTCCATTTGCTGGGAAGAGTATCAAGAAAATGAAGTGTATGCAGCTTTGAAACTTTCTGGAATTATGGAAAACAAAATCCAAATTAGTCTGGTTTCAGAGCTTATCACTGCATTGAGAATGCATCCACTCAATTGGTTAATAGATGGATCCAGGATAGAGGTCAGATGTTACAGCCTATACTGGTGCTCCTTTCTTACCTGGAGTGGTGAGTCAGTGTTCTGGGACATCAGTGTTCTCATGCTGTCAGCCTTTTCAGCTCAATTATCTGAATTTTGAGTGATATTTCGGTCTACTGAAGTAGCCCCATTTAAAATCATAGTGATGTCCTTCAGGACCCTGCAGGATCAGGGTACCATTATGTAAAGGAACTCTCGGTACCCTACTGGCCATCTTGTAATTTGTGTTCAGATTTCTTCAGTTGTAGTGAGTCCCAAAAATTGGTCAGATCCAAATGGATTATGTTCCCTGTCTTCCCAAGCCCTTACACTGTGAGATTTGATACCTTGGCAGTTTTGAGACTTCACCTCTGAGGCAAAATTTAGGAGGTTCTTGAAGGTACACATCTTGCATAAGTCTTTCTGAGACCCTTTCTACATTAATGGACTTAGTTTTCATTATTTGGAATCCAAATGGGTTTGGCATGAGATTGTTTTGCATTTATATTAAATTGTAATGTTTTTAAATTGTACTGTATTTTTGTCTTAATGGTTTTCCTGTTTTTAAAACCTGTGATATGCCTTTTTGAACATGCACTCAAATATAAATAACTTGATTGATTAAATCCTACTCCTAAGAGAACAGTAGGCCATCAATGGCTTGATTCTTCCATACTACATTCTGCTCTCTGATACATGGGACATGAGTTAAAACCACTTTGTTAATATCACAGATGGGAGAATTCTCCCTACTCCTAACTAGTGAAAAACTAACTGGCACAGCAGTCACATATGAAGGATACTTGAACTATTTCATTAAGTATTTTCCAGAAATTCACCACTATATTTCTTTTAATTTTCTGAAGACATCTTAAATAATCTGTATCATGTTAACCACTGATGTTGAATACATTTTTTCTAAATGTTTTCATTTAGTACACACACACACACACACACACACACACACACACACACACACACACACACACAAATATGCATCTGCTTTTGTTACATTTGCTAGTTTACATGCATTATGATGTTTGCTTTCCTTTGTTCCTATAACTCCCATTTTCAAAAACTTAACACAAAAAATGTTAACTATTCTTGGATTTCATAAACTAGCAGAAGTCAGAAATTCTGGACAAAAAAGTCAGTTATCTTTGTCAAGCAGACATACAAATATGAGAAACCTTCCTTGAAATATATGTTATGAAAAAAAGATCCCTTTTAATTATCTTTGGTCAGTACTCAGACTTTTATCCCATTCTTCAAAGCCAAAATTACTCACCAGTCTGTAATGGGAAAAATAAAAGGCCTTTTTCTCACACTTCCTCACCATTTTGTGACACTAAGTTGCTTTCAAACCACGTATCAATGGCTACAGCTCCCATAATAAGATGGCAAATATTTTTCTAAGTTTTGAAATACGGAAGACCTATTGTGTAATAATGTCTTCTTAAGAAGTACTGCTAGAATCAAAACAGAAGACAACAAAGGTCACCAGTTCTAGGAAAAAAACAGCTATAAATTTTCACTTCAGGTTTTGTTTTCTTTTTGATTATTAGAAAGGTATTAATGTGTCAGCTTTTTGTTGGATATATTTAACAGTATTCCCCTTCCCAGGAAGCTTATATAATCTCTCGATTCAAAGAAAATAATTATTAGTACAGCTTTACTAACTGATGTCTCACTTAACTGACCATCTCTTTTTTTTGTTACATGGGTCTGTCTGATCACTTCTGATAACCATGGACAATGAAATCTCAAGCAGTGGTGTACAAGTAATAAAGCTACTACCCGTGTACTAAAAATAAAGTAAAAATATAAGATATAAAACCAATCAATGAACAGTGGTAACATCTCAGTCGAAATAAGGAAAACCAACTTTTCAGAGTAATTACTTTCATGAAATGCAACATCAGTGCAGAGTGTGGTATAAAAATCCTTTTTGCTTCTACCCTTATGCAACAAATTTCCACTAAATAAACTTGTAGTGTTTCTTGTTGCTACATTTAGTCTACCTCACACAAATATTGTCTATTTCTAGTGTATTAAAAATAATAACAAAAATTGCTCCACCCTTCTTTTAATGGCCCATAAATCATGTAACAATCCTGCCTTTTTCTTACTCAGTAGAGGAAGGTACAATTGGATTGCTGGGACATACTGAGCTATTTAACATCTATATTCCAGCTTCATAAGCAGTTATATTTATTATGGGCAATAATAACTGATTATTAGTTTTTCCTGCTAGTTTTTAACAGCATGCATTGAGCTTTTAACTAGTTTGATATACTGATATACAAAATGTTCCATTTTTTGTCTCCTCCTTCTGCTTACTTACCTCTAATCAATTATGTTAAACTGCTACACTAACTTTAACATTTTATTCATTCACACCAGGCATCCACTCACTCCAGTAGCTAAAGCTGAAGACAGTTTGTTAGATTACATGACTGTGAGTATAAATATTTTTAGAGGAGCATCACGATGGTTAGAAAATAGCAGGAGAATTAGTCAGTAGTATTAACAGCAAATTTGTATTTCAATATTAATTGTTACTCTGAAGAATGTCATCAGTCTTCCACATGTAGACCAGGGCAAGAATCCAATTAGGATATGGCATGGATAAAAGGGAATCATAACACAGCACTGATATAGTTCAATATATGGGATATGAGTAATCAGGTAAAATTAAGAAGAAATTTCTCCTATGCAAGAAGGTATAATGTAGAATTCAAGATGCTAGAGAAAAAATAGCTCCAAAAATGTAAACAAACAGCATTATAATAAGACATTCCTCCAAAGAAGACCATCATTCCCTTCTTTATCCAAAAGAGAGGTGCCCTACCAAGGGTGGCATGGTGGCCCTGTGGTTACTGCTGCTGTTTCTCAATTCTATGGTCTCAGGTTCTCTTCTGATCTCCAGTTGCTGATTGGATATAGCTTCTGTGTTGTACCAATGCCTGTGTGACTTTTCACTTGATCCCATCAAGTACAACATCCCTAAGGTTTTTAATGTATATGTCTCTTAAGTTTGTACTCAGGAGTTTTCTGCCTTGTATGAAGAGTAAGAGAACTTTATAGGTTCATAGGTTCATACTAGGCTATCTGCCCTAGGGCATTTATAAGACTAGCCAGAGGGTGTTTGGCTTTCGCCACCCATTTTAAATTAATTTTGCTATGCCTTTTTTTGAGGTTAGTATACTGTGCCTCTGTCTAACAGTGACACAGAAGTGATAGCCGGGGTAAACCTACGATCTCCCATCCACTCATCAAGATTCCTCTTGAAGAGAGTCAATGTGGGACTCTGCCTAACCTGGACTGGGATTTTATTCCAGAGTGAAGGGAGCCTCTGGGTTATGAATCTGTCCCTCCAGCATGTCCTATTTATTTCAATGCTGAGGTTCAAGTCTCTCGAGCGTAGCTCGATGGGATTTGAATTTTCTGAGGTGCAGCATGTCCATTAATTCGGGTTGGACATGGCTTTATCGTCAGGCACAGATCGCCTCTGAGCAGGCGGTATGCCACTGAGTAGAGCTGGAGTTTCTTTAACCGGGCAGCATATGGCATCTGTTTGAGCCCTTTGATCCTCTTGGTGAGGTACTTTTGGGGTCTTTCCAGTTGCTGCAGGTGTCTGGTAAGGTACATCCCAAAATGGGCATTGTACTCAATTATGGGCCTGATGAGGGATGAGTAAAGAGTACGATGACCTCCCTGATCTAGATGTGAATCCCTTCATGATTAGGTGGGCTATATAAAATGTTTTTCTAACCACTTTGGCCACATGGTTGTCAAATGAGAGATTGCTATCAACTTGGGTCCCCAGGACCCTAATGACTTCTTCTGTACTTAATGGATTACCACCTATGTGGTAATTTGTGGGCACTTTGTTTTTGCCAAAGGGGATGACTATACACTTTTTGGCATTTAGCTTGAGGCCATGGCTCTGGCACCAGTTGTCTGTTTCTATGAGGCCCTTTTGGAGGATGCTTGTGTCGGCTGGAGAGTTGATTATGGTGCCCAGTTTGCAGTCATCTGCGAACTTGGTCAGCCACAGTCCTTCCGTGTTGGCCTGTACCACCGAGAAATATATACCAAACAAGAGAGGTCCCAGGACTGAGCCTTGTGGGACGCCACTTGTAACTGGTTTGGAGTCTGACATGGCTCCAGCAATTATAACCATGTGGGTTCTGTCCTTGAGCCAGTTTGCAACCCATCTAGTGACATAGGGGTTTATATTTAAGCTGGTGAGCTTATCTATAATGCCAGTGGGGTATTGTATCGAAGGCTTTTGTGAGGTCCAGGTAGGCTGTGTGGACCACCTTCCCCTCATCAATGGCCTTGGTGACTGTTTCAAAGAAATCAACCAGGTTTAAGAGGCAGGATCTGCCCTTAACAAAACCAAACTGGGTAGGATCCAGTGTCTGTAGGTCCCCAATATCTTTATTTATGAGGTCCATGATGATCCTTTCCATAGCTTTGCAGACCAAGCTAGTCAGGCTTATGGGGCGATAGTTTCCAGGATCCGTTGAGGCACCACCTTTGTGGAGAGGGACCACTGTTGCTGTACGCCACTCTTTGGGTACATATCCTGTAGTAAGGCTAAGATTGAACAGTAGTTTTATGTTTGGGTTTAGCTCTTCTTGGAGTTCATGTAGGACGCAGCCTGGGACACCATCTGGTCCCATTGATGCTGTGTTTTTGCTTTGGAGAGGGTGGCTCTTACCTGAGCATCTGAGATGTCAGGGGCAGCACTCTGTTGGGATAAATATTTGCCCTTTTGGTGGGGAGAGGGGAGAAGTTTGCACTGAACCTGTCAGCTAGGATGTTGGCAATGTCTGTGGGCTCGGTGTATTTTTGTCATTTTGGACTAATTCTGAGCATATCTGGGAATTCCCACCCAGGTTCCTAACATAACTAAAGAAAGCCTTGT
This sequence comes from Protopterus annectens, assembly GCF_019279795.1. NCBI lineage: Eukaryota > Metazoa > Chordata > Ceratodontiformes > Protopteridae > Protopterus > Protopterus annectens. Next base: position 1,104,958,967 of record NC_056743.1, read on the forward strand.
GATTATCCTTAGTGTCCTGTGCAATTTTTCTCTCGAAGCTGGCCTTAGATGATTTTATGAGTGCCTGTAGTTTTTGCTAATACTGATCAGAGATGCCTTCCCTTTTTGGGATTTTGCTCTATCATGTAGTAGCTTCCTCCTTCTATTGTATAGTTTGTTTATGGCTGGGGTCCACCAGACAGGACGTCTGCCTTTGGAGGATTGGGTCTTGGTTTTATTTGGGATTGCATGATCCATGCATTCCTGAAGTTGTTCATAGAATCGTTTATAAAGGATTCTGCGGTCTGGGCCGTATTTTCCACAGGCCGGGGCTTTGAAGGATTCGCCTCGGTTTTGAGGCATGTGAAATTTGCTTTAGAGAAGTTTTCCCCGTTGGTTTCCTGGGCAGGGGGTGGGGTCGGGATGTGAATATCCAGTGAGATTAGTTTATGGTCTGATCTTACCAGTGAGGGATACACTTCTGGTCTGGAGCATAGTGTCCCCATGTTGGTGATGATCAGGTCCAGTATGTTTTCCCCTCTTGTGGGAGTGGTAACAAGTTGTTCCATAGCATTTGAGTTTATAAATTCTAGGAACCTTTGGGCTAGGGTGTTGGAGCTAGAGTAATGCTCCCAGTCTATGTTTGGGTAGTTGAAGTCGCCCAATATAATGGTGTTTGGAGAGACCTTCATATTTTCCAGTATTCTCAGGAAAGCCAAGTGGGGTTCCTGTGTTTGGGAGGGTGGTCTGTAGCAGGCTATAAACTGGAAGGCAGTTTTACCCACAGTTAGCTGCACATGGATAGTCTCTGATGCTTCGTGCTGTGCCACCAACCTGGAGGTGTGGGTATCTTTGACGAATATTGATACTCCCCCTCCTTTTGTGGTTCGGTCCAAGTTTTGGGGCTGAAAAGCATGGTATGAGGTATAACCTGGTAGTGCTGGGGTGCTCTCGGAGCCTTGAACCAGGTTTCTGTTACTGCACATATATCGATGTTCTCCATGCTAAGGAGAGTTTCGAGTGCGTGCATCTTGAGGTTTAGACTTCTGGCGTTGAGTAGCATTACTCTTAGTTTCTTATCCTTGTGATACCTATGGAGGTGGGTTTGTCTTTTGAGCCTTGCCTAAAAAAGGCACTATGGGGGTAGCAAGAGCCTTTGCCAATATCCAAAAGCCCTGGGGTGACAGGTGCAAGCCGTCCCTAGCGAAGCATCGTGGCTTGTCGAGCATGTCATCCCAGGCTGATAGGCATTGGATCCCCTTTGAATGACACCAACACTTAAGCCAATTGTTGAAATTGATCATCTTGTCTTCATATTGTGGCATCATTCTTGGTGAGGGTAAGATGCTACTCAATGTCATGGTCATACCGGCCTGGGCTACATGCTCAGAGAGCTCCTCTATGTCTCTTTTCATGTAGTCCAGGGAGGTATGTCTCAGGTCATTCACACCAGCATGGACAATGACTGAGTCATATTTGTACTTGCCTTGGAGTGACCTGAGTGCTTGTGTTATGTGGCGGATCCTAGCACCTGACAGGCAGCTCACAGTGACCTTCTTCTTGTTCAGCCTGGTGAGCGGGACGTCAGTGTGCCTGACGATAGAGTCACCTATTACAAGTGTATCAGGTGTGTTGTTTAGCCTTAAGGGCTGTGACTGTTCGGCACACTGGCTTTGTGAGCTATGTGCTGCACGTGTTTTGTTTTGGGGTAGCGGTTGCTTGGGTGTCTGCTTTGGAGGTCTCTGCTGCTTAGGCAGATTTTATTTAGAGCCTCCGAGTATGTTTTTGTGTGTTTATGTGTTTGGTTTGTTGTCGTGGTAGGTCTATGTGAGACTGGAATTGTAGTGAGTGTGGTTTCCTTCTCCTCCTGACTGGTTACGCCAGTACTGAGTTGAGAGAGCTTAGCCTCCAGTTTGGCTATATGGTTGCATCTCTCACATGTGTTGGAATTTGTTGGGAGGAGGAGAGGGTTGTCTGTGTACATGAGGCAGTTGTAACATTGCCTCAAGATTTCCAGATTCACCAGCTGGACCGGAGAGGAGATTGACAACTGACCTTTGGACATGCTAGAATAGTATTGGGAATTCCTTTATAATTGAAAAAAGGGCCAATGGGGAACAAGGTACTCAAGGGGAGTTTGTGAGAGTGTAGTGCTTTTAATTTTTTAGAGCTGACTTATATAATTGCTTTAGTGAGCAAGTGCCAGGTAACTTAAATGCAATGTGTTACAGGCAACTTAAATGCAAAAGCAATAATAAAACAAATCCAGCGGAGTTAATGCTCAGCAAAGCAGCAAACTGTAGAAGCAAAAATAAACAAGGAGCTGCTGAGCAAGGCAATGGGGGGGTTTTTAGAAAAATGAACTCCAAAAGCCAATAGTCTCAATAAGAAGATAGCGAACCAGATGTGCACACAATAAATTTTATTTGTTAAAAAAGGTTAGCGCTTTCGCAATAGCTTCATCAGACCTAACATGACATAAACCATCTCAGTCCAATCATTTAAATACATACAAAGGCGCCAAAGAAACATCAAGCTCTTTAAAGCTATAGTGCATATTTACAAAATTCATAAGTCAAACATAATAATAAAAAACATATATATATATAATAAAAGCAAGGATGCTAAAAACAAATCATTAAAACATACCAGAGTGTATATATAAAGAATCTAAAAGCTATAACATCTAAAAGTGGTGGTCCAAACCACACACTGGCAGGTGAAGACATCTGTGTGTAAGAGAGGAGGACATACTATCATTTCTTATTCTTAAGCCTCCTAGATTTCAGTAGGGGGCGTAGGGGGACCTTCCCATTCAGGCCAGGTGTCAAATCGGCCCTGAACTTGATTATCCAATGTATCTCCCTGGTCTCAGTATAGTTCTTAATATCTCTATGTGACCTTGAAATCTGTTCCAGGACCCTGAACCTAAACTGATGTGCCATGCCCTCCTCCTTGGTGTGCTTTGCCAAAGCATTGTGTAAGTTACCCTTCCTTGTATGGTACACATGCTCCCTGATCCTATCTCTCAAATAGTAGGCTGGACATGAGATAGACCACATCCATCGACATACAATTACCTCTGGTCCGAATATAAAAAGTACCCTGCCCATACGGATACACAAATAAAGGATCAGTTAGTATATAGGAACAAAAATTACACCTATTGCATGCTGTCATGAAGGGCCCTACCTGCATGGTAGGTGTGTGTGGTTCTTTGGGGTAACAGAGTAACTGTTTAAGATTCTTCTTATTTCGATATACAAACTTTGGTCTATCACCTGCTAGACCATTAATAGTGGGATCCACAGATAAAATATGCCAATGTTTGGACACAATATCCTTAACAGATCCAACATCTCTAGTATAACAAATAGGAAAGATGACATTGCCTATTGACCCTACTCTCATCTTTGTACAATTCCATCGCGCCCTCTGAAAAATATGGTTTGGCTCTATCTTCCCTAAGACTATGAACTCCATCCATCCCTCTGATGATATCTAAATTACTGTAGCCTCTTTCAACAAACCTCATGCCCAGATCTTCCAACTCTCTATCCAAATTAGTATCCCCCGGAGTGTATCTAGACATCCGCATGGACTGTCCTTTCACAATGTTGTTATATACATAACCAGGGTGCATGCTGGAACGATGGAGGAGTGTATTCCTGTGACAGGTCTTGCGATACACCCCTGTATTGATAATCCCACTTGGTAACTTGTCCACATGGATGTCCAAAAACGGAATGGTAGTGTCGGACCAATCCATGGTGAAACACAAAAATGTGTTAGAGGTGTTAATCCATTCATGGAATTGCTTCAGCTGTTCTGGTGTACCTCTCCAGATAAAAAAGAGATCATCCACGAAACGCCTGTAGAATGGGATGAACTCCTTGAAGAGCTCATTCTCGAAGAGATGGCAATTCTCCCATTCAGCCATGACCAGGTTGGCGTAGCTATTCGCACAAGAAGTGCCCATAGCTACGCCATCTCGTTGTAGAAAAATCCTGTCATGGAAGCAGAAGAGATTGGACTCCAAGATGGTCCCCAATCCATTCATCCTCAGGGACACCAAGCAGTTTTTGTTAGATTTGTATCAGTACATCCGAGATTGTCCCAATGTTTCAGACATCATTTGGGTGACTATGGATGTACAGTCACTTTTCACTGTTATACCAAACCAACAGGGCATAGAGATGATTGATGCCTACCTGAGGAGGTCCACCATCCCCCTGGATTATGACATTGGATTGATTGTCTTGTTGCTGGGGACCATCTTGGAGTCCAATCTCTTCTGCTTCCATGACAGGATTTTTCTATTATCCAGATGGGCACAACCTGGTCATGGCTGAATGGGAGAATTGCCATCTCTTCGAGAATGAGCTCTTCAAGGAGTTCATCCCATTCTGATGATCTCTTTATCTGGAGAGGTACACCAGAACAGCTGAAGCAATTCCATGAATGGATTAACACCTCTAACACATTTTGTGTTTCACCATGGATTGGTCGACACTACCATTCCGTTTTGGACATCCATGTGGACAAGTTACCAAGTGGGATTATCAATACAGGGGTGTATCAAGACCTGTCACAGGAATACTCCTCCATCGCTCCAGCATGCACCCTGGTTATGTATATAACAACATTGTGAAAGGACAGTCCATGATGTCTAGATACACCGGGGATACTAATTTGGATAGAGAGTTGGAAGATCTGGGCATGAGGTTTGTTGAAAGAGGCTACAGTAATTTAGATATCATCAGAGGGATGGATGGAGTTCATAGTCTTAGGGAAGATAGAGCCAAACCATATTTTTCAGAGGGCCATGGAATTGTACAAAGATGAGTAGAAATTAATAGGTGCAGATTATGCTTACAAGGAGGGCAATGTCATCTTTCCTATTTGTTATACTAGAGATGTTGGATCTGTTAAGGATATTGTGTCCAAACATTGGCATATTTTATCTGTGGATCCCACTATTAATGGTCTAGCAGGTGATAGACCAAAGTTTGTATATCGAAATAAGAAGAATCTTAAACAGTTACTCTGTTACCCCAAAGAACCACACACACCTACCATGCAGGTAGGGCCCTTCATGACAGCATGCAATAGGTAGGTTTTTTGTTCCTATATACCAACTGATCCTTTATTTGTGTATCCCGTATGGGCAGGGTACTTTTTATATTCGGACCAGAGGTAATTGTATGTCGATGGATGTGGTCTATCTCGCATCATGCACCTCATGTCCAGCCTACTATGTAGGCAAGACCAATCGAGTTTTGAGAGATAGGATCAGGGAGCATGTGTACCATACAAGGAAGGGTAACTTACACAATGCTTTGGCAAAGCACACCAAGGAGGAGGGCATGGCACATCAGTTTAGGTTCAGGGTCCTGGAACAGATTTCAAGGTCACATAGGAGAGGAGATATTAAGAACTATACTGAGACCAGGGAGATACATTGGATAATCAAGTTCAGGGCCGATTTGACACCTGGCCTGAATGGGAAGGTCCCCCTACGCCCCCTACTGAAATCTAGGAGGCTTAAGAATAAGAAATGATAGTATGTCCTCCTCTCTTACACACAGATGTCTTCACCTGCCAGTGTGATAGCATTCATATGTGTGGTTTGGACCACCACTTTTAGATGTTATAGCTTTTAGATTCTTTATATATACACTCTGGTATGTTTTAATGATTTGTTTTTAGCATCCTTGCTTTTATTATATATATATATGTTTTTTATTATTATGTTTGACTTATGAATTTTGTAAATATGCACTATAGCTTTAAAGAGCTTGATGTTTCATGTATTTAAATGATTGGACTGAGATGGTTTATGTCATGTTAGTCTGATAACAAATAAAATCTTCTTATTGAGACTATTGGCTTTTGGAGTTCATTTTTCTAAAACCCCTTATTTTAAATGCAAAAGCGACAAACAGTTACTTTCTTTCAAGTGAAACAAGGAAATAAGTACAGTAAGCAATGCAGATATCACTAGGGATCCACAGAAGTGCTAAAAGGCCGCGTTTAGGTGGAATTAACATTTCAGGGAAATAAACAACAAGCATACAAATAAAGCTAGATTCAGCAGGCCTGGATCTAGTCTATGCTACAGCAAACAAGGTGTACCAATTTCAGTAAGAAACAGTTAGAATATGCAGGCACTATAAGCCTCTAACCAGAAATTCCCTGCTCAGAAGGGCAGAGTCCAGTCTCTCCTCCCACAAGAGTGCAGACCGCAATCCTTCCTAACGTAAAATAACTGGCTTGAAGCCCAAGTTCTTAAACCAGAACTAATACACTTTTAGAATAACAGACACTGAGCTCTCAATCAGCAGTTCCCAACTTAGAAGGATGTAAGCTACCTGTCCTGCCACCACAGTGCAGGCCACAAACCTTCCTAATGTAAAACAACTGGTCTGAAGCCCAAGTGCTTAATCCAAAAGACTTAGAAATGATAACTACACTTTAAACAAGTTACTACCAGCAGTAATAAATACAACTGAATACTTTAAAGAATGCCTGGATTAGTGCTCAAGTTATACAAACAAAGCTAGATTCAGCAGGCCTGGATCTAGTCTATGCTACAGCAAACAAGGTGTACCAATTTCAGTAAGAAGCAGTTCAAATATGCAGGCACTATAAGCTTTAACCAGAAATTCCCAGCTCAGAAGGACAGAGGCCAGCCTCTCCTCCCACAAGAGTGCAGAACACGAACCCTCTTAATGTAAAATAACTGGCCTCAAGCCCAAGTGCTTAAACCAGAATTAATACACTTTTAGAATAACAGACACTGAGCCCTCAATCAGCAGTTCCCAAATTAGAAGGATGTAAGCTACCTGTTCTGCCACTACAGTGCAGACCACAAACCTTCCTAATGTAAAACTGGTCTGAAGCCCAGGTGCTTAAACTAAAAGGCTTACAATGAGTTACACCAAGCAGTAATAAATACAATTGAGCACTTTTAAGATGACGCAAAAGCAAAATAAAGTAGGAAAAAACGCAAATACAGTAAAAGCAGATACATTTTTTTTTTTTTGGAAAGAAAGGAAAGAGAGAAAGGTGTAGCAGAAACTAAGCTGATTGGCATTCTCAAGTGCTCTCCCTGTACTGGGTAGAATGAGGTAATGACACTAGTCTGGGAGGAGGGTCCCAGATCAAATTTACACTAGGGGTGGGCAACTGCAAAGCCACCAACTATAAAACACTATACCAACAGGGAGGGAGGGTAGAACAAACTGCAGAAATGTTACTCACAACTGAAAAGCAGCAGTGAGCCTTTAAATGAAAGTTTTAAACAGCTAAAGGAGCCACTAGAAAAAAAAGTTTAACTGCAACAAGTTATCATAAACAAACAACCCAACAGATGCTTAATAAGAGTGGACAATTTCCAGTTAATACCTCACACACAGTGAAACTAGCTAGAAAAAATACACAGTACACAAAGTGCTATAAACAACAAAGAAATAAAGAACAAAATAAACAAAAAACAGGATACTTAATGTTATATATTGTAGCTCGAGTTTGCTGAGTGTCCTTCCTTCGATCAGCTCACTGTAAAATGGCTGAACACTCACAACTGAGCTTCTTAGGTAACAGAAAGTTGAAACCTGAGACAGCTTTTAAGAAAGAAATCTCAAAAGAACCAATGAGGTGCTTAGTCTAAGCTGTAGTCCAGGAGACCTCAGTCAGCCAATGACCTCAAACAATTCTCTCTCACTGAAATGCCTGATGGCTTTGGCTAAAACAATATGTCCCTGAATTATGTGCTCAGACACACAGCCTCCACAAACACTAGGCCCAAATACAAGCCTGAATATGGAAATGCTACAAATATCCCCACTACTTAGAACAAAGTGCAGAAATGTTACTCACAGCTGAAAAGCAGCAGTGAGCCTTTAAATGAAAGTTTTAAACAGCTAAAGGAGCCACTAGAAAAAGAGTTTAACTGCAACAAGTTATCATAAACAAACAACCCAACAGATGCTTAATAAGAGTGGACAATTTCCAGTTAATACCTCACACACAGTGAAACTAGCTAGAAAAAATACACAGTACACAAAGTGCCATAAACAACAAAGAAATAAAGAACAAAATAAACAAAAACAGGATACTTAATGTTATATATTGTAGCTCGAGTTTGCTGAGTGTCCTTCCTTGATCAGCTCACTGTAAAATGGCTGAACACTCACAACTGAGCTTCTTAGGTAACAGAAAGTTGAAACCTGAGACAGCTTTTAAGAAAGAAATCTCAAAAGAACCAATGAGGTGCTTAGTCTAAGCTGTAGTCCAGGAGACCTCAGTCAGCCAATGACCTCAAACAATTCTCTCTCACTGAAATGCCTGATGGCTTTGGCTAAACCAATATGTCCCTGAATTATGTGCTCAGACACACAGCCTCCACAAACACTAGGCCCAAATACAAGCCTGAATATGGAAATGCTACAAATATCCCACTACTTAGAACAAACTGCAGAAATGTTACTCACAGCTGAAAAGCAGCAGTGAGCCTTTAAATGAAAGTTTTAAACAGCTAAAGGAGCCACTAGAAAAAAGAGTTTAACTGCAACAAGTTATCATAAACAAACAACCCAACAGATGCTTAATAAGAGTGGACAATTTCCAGTTAATACCTCACACACAGTGAAACTAGCTAGAAAAATACACAGTACACAAAGTGCTATAAACAACAAAGAAATAAAGAACAAAATAAACAAAAACAGGATACTTAATGTTATATATTGTAGCTCGAGTTTGCTGAGTGTCCTTCCTTGATCAGCTCACTGTAAAATGGCTGAACACTCACAACTGAGCTTCTTAGGTAACAGAAAGTTGAAACCTGAGACAGCTTTTAAGAAAGAAATCTCAAAAGAACCAATGAGGTGCTTAGTCTAAGCTGTAGTCCAGGAGACCTCAGTCAGCCAATGACCTCAAACAATTCTCTCTCACTGAAATGCCTGATGGCTTTGGCTAAACAAAATGTCCCTGAATTATGTGCTCAGACACACAGCCTCCACAAACACTAGGCCCAAATACAAGCCTGAATATGGAAATGCTACAAATATCCCCACTACTTAGAACAAAGTGCAGAAATGTTTCTCACAGCTGAAAAGCAGCAGTGAGCCTTTAAATGAAAGTTTTAAACAGCTAAAGGAGCCTCTAGAAAAAAGAGTTTAACTGCAACAAGTTATCAGAAACAAACAACCCAACAGATGCTTAATAAAAGTGGACAATTTCCAGTTAATACCTCACACACAGTGAAACTAGCTAGACAAATACACAGTACACAAAGCGCATTAACAAGAAATAACTAAAGAACAAAATAAACAAAAACAGGATACTTAATGCTATATATTATAGCTCCGAGTTTGCTCAGTGTCCTTCCTTCGATTAGCTCACTGTAAAATGGCTGAACACTCACAACTGAACTTCTTAGGTAACAGAAAGTTGAAACCTGAGACAGCTTTTAAGAAAGAAATCTCAAAAGAACCAATGAGGTGCTTAGTCTAAGCTGTAGTCCAGGTGACCTCAGTCAGCCAATGACCTCAAACAATTCTCTCTCACTGAAATGCCTGATGGCTTTGGCTAAACCAATATGTCCCTGAATTATGTGCTCAGACACACAGCCTCCACAAACACTAGGCCCAAATACAAGCCTGAATATGGAAATGCTACAAATATCCCCACTACTTAGAACAAACTGCAGAAATGTTACTCACAGCTGAAAAGCAGCAGTGAGCCTTTAAATGAAAGTTTTAAACAGCTAAAGGAGCCACTAGAAAAAAGAGTTTAACTGCAACAAGTTATCATAAACAAACAACCCAACAGATGCTTAATAAGAGTGGACAATTTCCAGTTAATACCTCACACACAGTGAAACTAGCTAGAAAAATACACAGTACACAAAGTGCTATAAACAACAAAGAAATAAAGAACAAAATAAACAAAAAACAGGATACTTAATGTTATATATTGTAGCTCCGAGTTTGCTGAGTGTCCTTCCTTCGATCAGCTCACTGTAAAATGGCTGAACACTCACAACTGAGCTTCTTAGGTAACAGAAAGTTGAAACCTGAGACAGCTTTTAAGAAAGAAATCTCAAAAGAACCAATGAGGTGCTTAGTCTAAGCTGTAGTCCAGGAGACCTCAGTCAGCCAATGACCTCAAACAATTCTCTCTCACTGAAATGCCTGATGGCTTTGGCTAAACCAATATGTCCCTGAATTATGTGCTCAGACACACAGCCTCCACAAACACTAGGCCCAAATACAAGCCTGAATATGGAAATGCTACAAATATCCCCACTACTTAGAACAAAGTGCAGAAATGTTACTCACAGCTGAAAAGCAGCAGTGAGCCTTTAAATGAAAGTTTTAAACAGCTAAAGGAGCCACTAGAAAAAAAGAGTTTAACTGCAACAAGTTATCATAAACAAACAACCCAACAGATGCTTAATAAGAGTGGACAATTTCCAGTTAATACCTCACACACAGTGAAACTAGCTAGAAAAATACACAGTACACAAAGTGCTATAAACAACAAAGAAATAAAGAACAAAATAAACAAAAACAGGATACTTAATGTTATATATTGTAGCTCGAGTTTGCTGAGTGTCCTTCCTTCGATCAGCTCACTGTAAAATGGCTGAACACTCACAACTGAGCTTCTTAGGTAACAGAGAGTTGAAACCTGAGACAGCTTTTAAGAAAGAAATCTCAAAAGAACCAATGAGGTGCTTAGTCTAAGCTGTAGTCCAGGAGACCTCAGTCAGCCAATGACCTCAAACAATTCTCTCTCACTGAAATGCCTGATGGCTTTGGCTAAACCAATATGTCCCTGAATTATGTGCTCAGACACACAGCCTCCACAAACACTAGGCCCAAATACAAGCCTGAATATGGAAATGCTACAAATATCCCCACTACTTAGAACAAACTGCAGAAATGTTACTCACAGCTGAAAAGCAGCAGTGAGCCTTTAAATGAAAGTTTTAAACAGCTAAAGGAGCCACTAGAAAAAAGAGTTTAACTGCAACAAGTTATCATAAACAAACAACCCAACAGATGCTTAATAAGAGTGGACAATTTCCAGTTAATACCTCACACACAGTGAAACTAGCTAGAAAAATACACAGTACACAAAGTGCTATAAACAACAAAGAAATAAAGAACAAAATAAACAAAAACAGGATACTTAATGTTATATATTGTAGCTCGAGTTTGCTGAGTGTCCTTCCTTCGATCAGCTCACTGTAAAATGGCTGAACACTCACAACTGAGCTTCTTAGGTAACAGAAAGTTGAAACCTGAGACAGCTTTTAAGAAAGAAATCTCAAAAGAACCAATGAGGTGCTTAGTCTAAGCTGTAGTCCAGGAGACCTCAGTCAGCCAATGACCTCAAACAATTCTCTCTCACTGAAATGCCTGATGGCTTTGGCTAAACCAATATGTCCCTGAATTATGTGCTCAGACACACAGCCTCCACAAACACTAGGCCCAAATACAAGCCTGAATATGGAAATGCTACAAATATCCCCACTACTTAGAACAAACTGCAGAAATGTTACTCACAGCTGAAAAGCAGCAGTGAGCCTTTAAATGAAAGTTTTAAACAGCTAAATGAGCCACTAGAAAAAGAGTTTAACTGCAACAAGTTATCATAAACAAACAACCCAACAGATGCTTAATAAGAGTGGACAATTTCCAGTTAATACCTCACACACAGTGAAACTAGCTAGAAAAAATACACAGTACACAAAGTGCTATAAACAACAAAGAAATAAAGAACAAAATAAACAAAAAACAGGATACTTAATGTTATATATTGTAGCTCCGAGTTTGCTGAGTGTCCTTCCTTAATGATGTTCTGTCTGAAGTTCCTACATTCACTCTAAATATCACCAAAGATAATGATAGGAAAAGGGCCATGGCTTTTGTACTTCTACTAACTGACAAATAAATAAATGGCAACAAAATCATTTGATGTAACTCAGTGACTTTTCATCTGTTTTCTGCTTTGTTGTCTGTAGTACTTTTCAGATTTCCTGTATACTATCAGATATAACTACAGCTCATCCTTTTATCCATTTATTCTATGCCTACTTTTACCTCAAGAGATACCACTTTTATCAATTCTCTGAAAACCATAATGCAGCAACCGATTTTTTTTCTGTTTTTTTTTTTTTTTTGCATTTGCCACTACAGATGTTAATATACAAATGTTAACTAATTTAACTTTGTTTTCCACTATTTTTGTCCAAGGAATTTGCCATTTCTCTGGTACATTCTAGGCATGTTTTTTATAGTATCTCATTTTATAATTGTTATAATGACCAAAACATTTGACATGCCTTTTGCCTCTGCACTTGACAAGTATGATACAATTATACAGTGAGCATTAACAACCAACAGCTTCTCACCCTGGAACCAGTCATGACATCTGACACATCTGCAAGAACAACTTGGCATTATTTTAACAGGTTTCAGATGATAGTGAAAATGCATCTGTTGCTCTGAAGGAGACAGAAGTTGTGCACAGTTAGTGATAATGGCATTGGCATTTTTTTTCAATTTGTGTGAGAGGTTTAGTGATCCCACCTTCTCTACTATCATTACATAGACTATTTCCACAATGGCCTTGTTAGTATTTTAGTAGTATGAGAAGCTTTTTTGAATGCAGATCTGATGTCTGGTACCACTGGATTAAATACTGCATCACTACACATATCCAGGCTAAACCTGAACTGCCATAAACATGCAAGTATCCTTTGAGCAGAAGTGTTGCTACCAGGGAAGTGAACATAGAAATGCTAGCATGGAGTCTTAGTCTTTCTAGGACTGCAAGAAAAACCCATCCAAGTGATATAGGGGTTGATGCCTAGCTTAGTGAGTTTTTCTATGCTTCCTAAGTGTGGAATGGTATCAAAGGCATTCACCAGATCAAGGCAGGCTGTATGAACCACCTTTCTTTCATCCACAGCTCTGGTGACTGACTCAAAGAAGTTGACCAAGTTGAGCAGGCATAATCTACCCTTCACAAAACCAAACTGTGTGGGATCCAGAGTTTAGAGACTCCCCATATCCTTGTTTATTAGGTCCATGATGATGCATTCCATAGCTTTGCATATCAGACTCATCAGGCTAATGGGGTGATAGTTCCCAGGGTCTGTAGTCACTCCTCCTTTGTGGAAAGAGATGACTGCGCCATTCAGTAGGGACAAAGCCTGAGGTGAGGCTGTGACTGAACAGGGCACGCAGGTGAGGTGCCAGTTCACTCTGTAGTTCATGTAGAACACAGTCAGGGATATTGTCAGGTCCCATAGAAGCTGTATTCTTGGCCTTGGACAGTGCTGTTTTAATCTGTGCTGCAGTAATACTGGGTGCCTGGCAATCTAGTGGTATTGTAACTGGTCCCTTGGGGGAGTTGGCACTGAATCTGTTGGCCAGTATATTGGTAATATCTGTTGGCTCGGTATAGGAGGTACCATTGTGCAGTAGCTCAGAGCAACTGGGTATTGCTGTGGAGATTCTTTACATAACTATAGAAGGCCTTGTGGTTGTTTTTACTATCTGCTGAAATTCTGTTTTCATAGCTAGCTTTAGAGGATTTGATGAGGGATCTCAGCTTTTGTTGAGGCTGATAAGAGAGTTTTTCCAGTCTTGGGACTTCACCTTATTCCGGGTCTACCTGACAACACCGACACATCACAACACCGACAACGAAATCACCGACACCACATAACCGACAGTTCACAAACACGAAACCTCACATGCCCGGCACACCATAATACCGACAATCAACAAACAAAACAAATCCCCTGTCCAAAAAGCACGCACACAACACAAGCACACCTAAATCCTTACAAACCCACACTAAACCTCACATACACAACTATCTACAACCTTAACCCAAACCCTAACCCTAAGGTCCGTCACTATCGCACACTCACCTAACCAGCCTAACCTAACTCACTTAACCCACCCCTAACCCAAAGACTGTCACTATCGCACACTCACCTAACCCTAACTCACTTAACCCACCCCAACCCAAAGACTATCACTACCGCACACTTACCTAACCCGCGCCCTAACCCTAACTCACTTAACCCACCCCTATCCCTACAGACCGTCAATATCGCACACTTACCTTACTCGCACCCTAACGTCCGTCACTACCGCATACTTACACAGCCTTTTCCCATGTCGGTGTTCTCAGCGTCGGTGTTTTCATCCGTCGGTCTTCTCAGTTGTCGATCTTCTGGCATCGGTGTTCTCATTGTCGGCGTTCTAAGCTGTCGACATTGTCAGGTAGACCCCCTTATTCCACATCAGTTTCCTCCTTCTGTTGTAGAGTTTGTTTATGGCAGGGGACCAACAGATTGGCTTCCTTTTCTTGGAGGAGAGCGTCTTGGTTCTATTGGGTATGGTGAGATCCATGCATTTGTGTATGTGTTTGTACAGTGCATTGGTGTTTGATTTGGCAGTCATGCAACTGATTTCTATTTGCATGGGTGCCGTGAAATTAGCTACCTCTGTTTTTAGGAGCCCAAAGTTAGCATTGGAGAAGTTTTTCATGGTGGTTACCTTTGCGGGCAGGGTGGGGTGGGGTGGGAGGGATGTAGATTTCCAAAGTGATTAGTTTGTGGTCAGATCTAACCAGGGATGAATTGACTATTACTGTAGAGCAATGGTCACCCATGTTAGTAATGACCAGGTCAAGGATGTTGCTACCTCTAGTGAGGGTAAGAACGAACTGGTCCAGGTCATTGGAATTAATGAATTCCAGGAAAAGTTGGGCAAGTGTATTGGTACATGAGTAGTTTTCCCAGTTAATGGAGGAGTGGTTGAAGTCTCCCAGTATGAGAGTGTTAGGTTGGACCATAATATTCTCCAGAGTGCTTAGAAACATGGAGTGTGAGTCTTGGGACAAGGTTGGGGAATCTATAGTAGGCTATGACCTGAATCGCTGTCTTACCCAATGTTAGCTGCACCTGAAGTATCTCAGATGCGTTATGTTGGGCTACCAGTCTGGAGTTGTGTGCAGCCTTTATGAATATGGAAACACCACCACCACCTTTGGAGCTTCAGTCCAGGTTCTAGGGCTGTGTGGAATGAGTTATAGCCTGGTAGTGCAGGAGTGCTTTCTGCTGCCTTGAAGCAGATCTCTGCTACAGCACAAATGTCGATGTCTCAATTTTAAGGAGTGCTTTGAGCGAGTGCATGTTGATATTTAGATTTCTAGCATTGAGCTGCATGACCCTCAGAGTGTTTTTGTTTGTAGCTGTTATGGTGGCAATTTGGTCTTTGGAACACCACCTAAAAAAGGATTATAGGGGTGGCAAGAGCCTTGGCCAGTATCCGGAAGCCCAGAGGTGAAAGATGCAGGCTATCTCTGGCAAAGCACCGAGGTCTGTCAATCATGTCATCCCAGCAGACAGATACTGAATCCCCTTAGAATGACACCAGAAAATTAGCCAATTGTTGAAATCAATCATTTTCTGCTTGTACTGTGGCATCATTCTGGTGATGGTAGGATGCTGCCTGGGCTACATAATCCAAGAGCTCATCTGTGTCTCTTTTTATGTAGTCCAGGGAGGTACATCGCAAGTCATTCACACCCACAGGTACAATGACAGAGTCATATTTGTACCTGTTGAGGGAACTGAGTGCGTGCATTATGTGGTGGATCCTGGCACCTGACAGGCATCTGACTGTTACTTTCTCCTTATTCAGCCTAGTGAGTGGGACATCGGTGTGCCTCACTATTGAGTCATGTATGACTAGTGTGTTGGACATGCTGTTTTGCCTTAGGGGCTTTGGTTGAGTGGCACACTGTTTAGGAGAGTTATGTGTCTCGTGATTAGTGTTGTGTTGTGGTGGTCGAGTCTGTTTCTGCCTTGGAGGTCTCTGCTGTTTGGGTAGATTTTTATTGAGAGCCTCTGCAAAGGTGGGTCTGTAGTTTGTGTTTTTATGTGAAGGAAGTGCTGGTGTGTGTTCTGGAGGGCTATGTGTTCCATGTGGTGTGGTGCAAGTGTTGACCTTCTCCTCTTGACAAGCTATTCCAGTCTTGGCTGGAGAGTGCATGGCTTCCAGTTTGGTTATATAAGTGCATCTCTTGCAAGTCTGAGTGTTGGGAGGTAAGAGGAGAGGGTTGTCAGTGTACATGAGGCAGCTGCTATATTGTGTCAGGATGCCCAAGTTCACCAGGTTAATAGGAGAAAGCACAGAAGACTTACCTTTAGACATGCCTGGATGGGCGGCCATCAATAATAAGTACTGGAGCTGTTTTCTTGTAGAACGTTTAGTGCTGGTAGGACTTTAATTGCTACAAGAAGTCTGGTAAAGTGGTAGACTAATAAGTTAGTAAAAGTGCAGGAGAGGAGAGAACTAGTAGAGCTAAGGGAAAAATTGTAGAGCAGACTTTGGCACTGCTCAGAAGTTTACAAACAGTCCTTGATACAGAAAATCTGTATCTGGACTAGACTAGTTACAGGAAAGGTGGGAAACAAGTGCAAACATTAGCTTTTAAACCAGAAAGTTGAAAGAGATGGAAAAACTGCCCAAACGGCCAATAAACTACAATTTCTGGGCCAAAAACCACTCCGCTTGTGGTAGATAGGCTACCTAGTGCTTACCACTCCCTCTGATAAGCTAGAAGGTTTCCCTTCAACACAGAAAGGCTTGGTGGGCTCAGAGGCTTACATACAGTCCTGGATACAGTAAATCTGTATCTGGACTAGATTAGTTACAGGAAAGGCAGGAAAAGTGAAAATGTGGACTTTTAAACCAGAAAGTTGAAAGATATGGAATAACTGCCCAAACGGACAATATACTACAATTTCTAGGCCATAAACCACTCCTCTTGTGGTAGATAGGCTACCTATTGCTTACCACTCCCACAGATAAGCTAGAAGGCTTCCCTCCAATACACGAAGGCTTGGGGGGGGGCTCAGAAGCTTACAAACAGTCCTGGATACACAGATCTGTATCTGGACTAGACTAGTTACAGGAAAGGCAGGAAACAAGCTTAGAATTTTTTTTTTTTTTTTTTTTTTAGTAAAGTAGAAAGGGAGAAAGGAGGAGCAGAAGATAATTCAAGGTTAAGAAACTAAGTGGGTTGGCCTTCTCAAATGTTCTCTCTGTATTAGGTAGAATGAGCTAATGACTAGACTGGGAGGGGTGTCCCACTCCCAGGTCAAATTTACAGTAGGGGCAGGTAATGGCAAAGCCACCAAGTATAAGAACATGATACCAATAGAGAGGAAGGGTGGGAAACTAAATCAGTTATATGATACACTCCTTGGCAGGAAATCAGCACAAACACAAACAGATGTTTAACAAATGGAGAAAATTTCCAGTTAATACCTCACACACAATGAAACTATCTAGAAAAGATTTACAAACAGTGTGACAGTAAAAACCTTATTTATCAGGCCCTGTGAGACAGACAATTTTAGTGCAACCATGCAGATTAGTTTATAGCTATAAAATACAATAAAACATATGCAGCAGACAATAAAAGTACTATAAATATCTATAATAAGCAATAACTAGTAAAAATAAGCAAAAACAGAATACTTAATGTTATATATCACAGATCAGAGTTTTGCTCAGTGCCCTTCCTCCGATTAGCTCTGTGTGAAATGGCAGAAACACTCACAAGGTAACTTCTTAACAGAAAGTTGAAACCTGAAACAACTTTAAAAAAAAGCGCAAAAGAACCAATGAGGTGCTTACTCCAAGCCATAGTCCAGGTAACCTGAATCAGCCAATGTCCACACTCACTACACTCTCACTGAAATGCAAAATGGCTTTTGCTAAACTAAGATGGCCTAGAACATGTGCTCAGACACACAGCCTCTGCAAACAAACATATAGGCCCAAAACACAAGCCTGAATATGGACAATGCTTCAGCTGCTACCTACACTACTTAGGCATAAAAATACTACAGAAATGTTTATCACAGCAAAAAAAACTGTAGTGAGCCTTTAAATGAAAGTTTTAAACAGATAAAGGAGCAAGGGAATTCTGGAGAATGCTTTTAACTGCAAATACATCAGTTATATAATACATTCCTTGGCAGGAAATCAGAACAAGCAAACACAAACAGATATTTAACAAATGGAGAAAATTTCCAATTAATACCTCAAACACAGTGAAAGTAACTATAAAAGATTTACAAACAGTGTGACAGAAAAACCTTATTTATCAGACCCTGTGAGGCAGACAATTTCAGTGCAACCGTGCAGATTAGTTTATAGCTATAAAATACAGTAAAAAGCATGCAGCATTCAATAAAAGTGCTATAAATATCTATAATAAGCAATAACTAGTACAAATAAGCAAAACACAGGATACTTAATGTTATATATCACAGGTCAGAGTATTATGGGTACATTCAGGCAAATAAAGCTAGACCCCACTAGTTGTGGACATGTATATTTTGACGTTTTTAATGTGGTTTGGGTTTATTGGCCTGAATGTACCCATAAAGTTTTAAAATGTAAAAAATAAAAAGTAACAGGCATTCATAAGCCATGTAGCCAAAACACTGTATGCCCTTAAAGGGTCATTTGCATATATCCCACAAGCCTCCATTACAGGAGGTTTAAGGTATCACATAGTGAAAACTGTAGCATGGCTGGGGTTTTCTTACAGTTTTTACTGAAGTGTTTGTCTACATAACCTTTTTACCCTTTGGTTTTGTCTTTCTAGAATTTGGAAGTCTGCAGAGCTCCACTGACGATGATTACTCATCACATTTTACTACATTATAAGTTAGTGTAAGAAAATCAGTCTGCTGCTATTGTCTTAGCCTATGTTCCTCTGTTTTAAAGTTGATATAAATCAAGTTGTGCTGTTTACATGGGTGTACGGTCAGTCTCAGAGTCCTGCATACACATACCCCTCTATCTAATGCCTTTGAGCAGTATTTATTACATGTAATTGCAGCAACCCATGTTATATAATTTGTTCTATAAAGTATCAGTTTAGCCAGTCCAAGCATCTTATACACAAGTCCTCATAGGCAAAACTGCAGGATCTGAGGCGGTGGAAAAAATATTTATTATTACATAAACCCTAGCTAATGCCAGCAGTAACCATAAAAATAGATCAGAATATGCACTAAGCAGTAACTGTAAAACATACAGTTATTTCATCCCTTTCCTAAAGGGATATTCTAGCATATTTCCTGATGTTTAGCACTCTCAAGTCAGTTATAAGGAGTTCACCAAAAGACAGCAATGCAACTGTGGCTCCTGCCTATTTTATTTGTAAGTTTTGTGTTATGACATACTGCACAAAACATATTGCAACAGTGCTACTTGGATAAAGATCATATCTCCATCAGTTCCTCTTTTTTTACAAAAATCACTGTAGGCAAAGGAACTGCAGATGTGCTGCCCAGAGAAACTTTTATTACAAGTGCTACTTCTATTCAGAATGTAATATAAACCATAGATATGAAGGAAAGGAACCTGCTACATGCAACAAACATACAGGAATGGGGTCTTACTGCAACTTGTATGTAAAATCAATTTCTTTGCTTTCTTTGGAAGATTTACTATAAGCTGCCATATTACATGAACTTATTTACAAACAGATTATATTTCTATTTCAGTACGTATTTGCTTGTTCTGTTTGGTACATTTTTATAACTGATGCAGGGTTGACAAACCAAAAATTTAGAGGCTTGACATGTTGTAGACCACTAAGGAAATCCACTGCAATATAGAATTTCAAGACAGAGCCATTGCATGGAGGGAGTAGAGTTCTCATGGGAGTAGAACAAAGTCTCTAACACAAAACTGAGCATTCTGTCAGCTAGATTTCATCCCAGGCAGTAATGTGTTATTGAGATCATATATAAGCCTGCAGAAATAGCAGATGATAAAGCAGCAGTGCTGTCCAAAATTGAAAAGAAGATACATACCTTCTGGATTATCCATACTTTTCTGCAGGGTCATGGCACTTTCTTACTGTTATAGGTGTGTGTGGTATTAACAACTGATATATTTTCCAGTTCTAGTTTTTGCCATACGGAATGTGATGTTTCTAAGAAAGAGTCTTGGAGAATAGGATTCTTTTTCAGTCCCGTGTTTCCTTGCTACATGTTTTTAATGACTGCTGCTATCAGGCAAACTCCCAGTCATTCCATATCCCATTTTATCATGGTGGAAGAGCCACCAGCATATTCTATACCAGAGCATTATGAGACTTTATTTTTTTGCAAATTTCCTGTAATTTTGTCCTGCATTTAACAAAATTGAACCGGTTTACTTTCGAAAATTAAGGTTATTTGTCAGTGGCAAAAGAAACTTAGAGCCATCCCATCTCACTTTGAGCTGCATGTAGTATCGTGTTACACAGTGTCACTAAGTTACATTGTCGCAAAATATTTTATATGAAGTCAGTTACATTCATTGTGAACTGCTGCAAGTTCCTTTTTGCATACCTTTGTATTCCGCAGCTACAGATAATAAAGCAAAAAGGAACTGTGACTATATTGCTTTACTCAGTGTTTCCTAAGCACATATATAACAAAATGGATGAGTGTTTCTGCCCTCCCCTCAAAAAAAAGGAACTTTTTCAAATCTGAGTAGTCTTTTTAATACAATTCTGGCAGATGCAAACTATAATATATAACAACTAAATTCAAGACAGAGATTGATATGTGAGCAGTCCATGTTGATTGACAATGTCAGAATTGTAATATCTTTTAATTCAAAATGTTAAAATCTAGAAAAGAAGATTTCTAGATGTCTAAAAACAACATGAGACAACCATTTCCTATAAAAATACAACTACTCAATCAGAAGAAGCTTTCTGCTGGAAACTCGTCGCACATCATTTGTAGGTATACTTGAAAGCCTGGCAGAAGCTACACTACAAACTGTTTAAGGAGACCTTAATGGTGCAGAATAGTGATGGGTGTGGGGGGTGCAGGATTAATAGCATCCAGTCTGGATGAGGAAAATGAAAGCAGGTGCTTAAAATATGAATTCAACCAGTTACAAAGGCATAGTGGCTTTAAGAGATATATTTTTGCAGTAATTTCTTCACCAATTTCCTGCAGATTTTTGTTTTATTTTTTTTTTTTTTACTTATTTTTTACCTTTCCTCATTCACATATGTGTTTGGCAATTTTTATTTTTTAGTCAATTGACCTACATATTTCATAGTATGTGCCAACTGTAGACTAATTACTGCACATGTTCTTACTCTTTTCCGGTTTTTATACAAAGCAATAGCAGTGATTTTTTTTTTTTGGGCATTTATTGATTTCACCTAGATGAATTATGTACATATTTATTACGTATACCCATCATTTCTTTTACAAATTTCCTTATTTTGTTGCTTTATATGGACATCTTTTACACAGAAGCCATTTGTCTATGGTATGAAATGATCATTGCCTTCCTGAGGCCATCTTTTGTCCAGCCCAAACTACCCTCACTTTTCGTTATCTGTAACCTGATTGGAAGTGGCAGACCCTTGCTTTCATGAGAACTTATACACTTCAGTACCTCCACTCTATCTCTTAGGTAGACCACTCTTCAGTGTCATGGTATCCATCCCTTCAAACAACTTTCTGCCCATTCTCAGGATGGTCTTTTATACCATGAAACTTAAAATGAGAGATTACCCCAACTTATATCGACTTATTTAATTTGCACTGAATGAGTATCTGGTTTGACCAGCTGGTATAATGCTTAAGGTCTTCACCTTCCATGCACAAGGGACAAGGTTCAGTCTTGACCTCCGGACAATGCCTGTATGGAATGTACATGTTCTCCCTGTGTCTCTAGGGTTTCTCCTACCTCCCAAAAACATGCTGACTGTTTCCACCTCAAACATACCCAAGAATGGAGTTGTGGGCATCAGTAGATACTCTAGATGTAGCCTGTGGGGAAGAAGAATTGTATAGACCAACTGCTTTGGGCATCAACTATGAAGCACAGTATCCTCCAGATAGGAGAAAACAGATCACAGACTGAGTACCATATAAAGTCTAGTCACTTGAAGATGTAAAAATTGGCTCTAGATGATTTGGTTGCGCAGATTAATATCACCTAAAATGGGCAAAGGGTATTTGCTAGTGATAAGTTGGTTGAGGACCCAGCCTACTCTGTACTACTCCAGGAACTCATGCTAATGGTGGGAGGTGTGTCTGTGTGTCTATTGGCCACTGTGTGCTCACCATAAAGCCTGCAGTCCTGAGCCAATAATTTATTGGCTGGCTGGTGTCTATTTGCCCAACTTAAGTTACATGGGATGGCTTTGTTGAGTGAAAGCTGGATATAGAACCAATCATCCTTCCAAACACAGTGTAAAATTGCTATATTCAGTCTAGGTTCACTGACAGGACACAGCTTGGAAGTGGATGATATGAAATTAAGGGCAAGTTTGGACATCCTATGTATCCAGGAGACAAGATGGAAGGGCAGTGCAGCAAAGCCACTAGGCTTGGGATTCAGAGACTACTACTCAGGAGGAGGACACACTAGAAATGGTGTGGGAATTGTGGTGAGGAGTGGATACAGAAGACAGAGAAGGGTGTCATGAGAATTAGTGAAAGATTCATGGCAATCAGATTCCAGTGTATGGATTGGGCGGTGTTCATAATCTCTGCATATGCCTCATATCAGGGTTGTGATAGTGAGGAAAAGAGTGCATTCGGGCAGCATTTGCTGGACCTACTAGATAAGGTAGGACAACATGAATTGGTGTTGATATTGGGTGAACTGAATGCACATATCAGGTCAGACAGAAAAGGGTATAAGTATTTCTTGGGTCCACATGGGTGGGGCAACAGAAATAATGAAGAAGAGGCCATTCTAGACTTCTGCCTAACAAATGACTTGATGGTTGCCACACATTGTTGTGATACAGAGCAGGATCACAGTCTAATGGGGCCGTAGGCAGGATAATACACCGGGCTCCCCAAACTTGCACCCCACCACCACCACAGCACCTCCCGCCCCACCATACCAGTATCCCACTATATTCCTGTCTCTCTCCAATCACCATAAAACACTGTTCAGACAAGTCTTTATTTTTACAATGAATACAATGCTTCTGTTTTTACAAAGACTGCATCATCCATAGTGATCAACAAATCAGGGATAAATCCATAAATAATTAGGGAAAATTAGAGACATTTTTAATATGGTAGCACTGTCAACTCAAGATATTGATAGAATAAGAGAATGCAAATTAATATACAATTTCTGAAGTAAAAGAAGACTGTAACTCTAATTATTGTCTTTATTTATTAAGGGTAATTTACCACCATACCTTTCAACTTCTTAGGGCAATAAATCAGGACAAACCCTAAAATAATGGGGAGATAAAGGCCGAAAAATAGGGCCAGATTCTAAACATTGCTCTTATAAATTTAGAAAGTTGCTAGAATAACAGGATTAGTGTTAGCATTCATTTTATGAATTATATGAAGCCTGAAACTCAAATGTATGTTATTATTAAATGATTTCGATCTTCAGCTATTTGCCAGAAAACCACAAATTTTAAAAGGAAGAGACCAAACATATGGGGCAAAAATCTGGACATTCTGTGAAAATTTGGACAGTTGAGAGATATGTTTGTTACTTTTTATCCAAAAGCCATCAGTTTTAAGAGGTATTATGAGGGATAGCCTTTATTCTCTGAGCTGCCATGTACATTTCTTTTTCATTACAATAAAAAAGCAAGAAATATAAAATCACTTGGACTGCTGAACAGTCAGTCAGAGAACAGAACAGTGCACACATACTTATTACTTTTTTAATAGCCTGTGTCCATCCGTTCAGACAGTCTGGAAGTCCTCTAGGAACTGTGTGTACAGCCAACTCACTCAGTCAGCAGCACGGACTTTATTGGTTGGTTTCGCTTGCTTCTCTTAGCCGGTGATGTTTCTGGTACTGAAGTTTCTCTTTCTTTTTAATGTAAGGCGGCAAGTAAATAATGGAAAAAAATTAGCATGTAATTTTAAACCAGCTGCACCTGCTGCTGAGCTGACTGAGAGAATGTCAAGTCATTTGGGGGGGGGGGCAGAACAGACCAAATGGGTGGGGATTGTTTTAGTAGTCTGTGTCTGTCTACTATAGATGATGGGACAAAAATAGAAGTAAGAGGTGGGACATACAACTTTTATTTTAAGCCTAATAAAAAAGCACCAATGTCAAAAATAAAATAATGGTGCCCCACTCAGTCTCCTACCTGAGCGGAAGAAGCCAGGCAGACACTGCCAAAACAAATCAATGTGACATTCATGCTGCATGCTGGAGTAATATGCAAAGGGATACTAGTAATTAAAACAGCAGAGTGGGTCAAAACATTGGAGCAGACTCCAATGAAGGAAATCAAAGGAAATGTTGGGGTATTTTATTTATTTTTTTAAGTTTTTCGGGCACTCCCAGGCATCTGGTTCAGCAAGAGACACAGTCACAACATACAACTCAGTTAGACTTCCTCCCTGTAAGGAAAAGACATTGGGGTAGAATCAGTAATTGCAAAGTCATCCCAGTGAAACAGCCAGCCCACAGCATAAACCATTGGTTGCCACAATAAGCTGCAAGCAGTGGTCAGAGAAGGCTCTAAAGTCAACAGAGACAAGGTTGAAGACCTGGAAGTTGACTGGAGAAAAAGTGCAAGAATTCAAGGAATTACTCAGGGCTCTAGCACCTTGAGAAGATGAGGAAATAGGTGGAGTTGAAGAAGAATAGCAGCACCTCAAAACAGTGTCCGTAAGGACTATAGAACAGATATGTGTCCAAACCAGCTATGGAAGTAAGATACACTACAAACATTGGTAGTGGAATGCAGAAGTCCAGGAAGTTATCAAACAAAACAAGGAGTGCTGAAAAAGTGGGAGATAAAAAAGATAGCCAAGGCTAATAAGGAATACTTGGATAAGGAGGAGGCTAAGAGAAGAGTTGCAATAGCAAAGAGCAAGGCATCAGGGGCAATATACCAGCTTCTGGAAAGTTACTCAGTAGATGGCACAAAGAAACTCGATCAGGTTGCAAAGCAAAGACAAAAATATAAAGAAGATAGTCAGACACCCTTCATAATGGATGCCAGCAGAACCTGCTCACCTTTTCACAAGACATCAAAGGCAGGTGGAAAGAGTACTTCCAGCAGGTACTGAATAAAGAAAACTTCACAGAAGCCATACTGCTCCAGGCACAGCCTATGATGAGAGAAGAAGAGGAGCCCACCCTAGAAGAAGAAGTAAGAGCAGCACTAAGGAAAATTGAGTTAGGTAAAGCGGCAGGATCGGGTGAGGTTGCATCAGATATGATCCCTATGATGGGTGAGATAGGGGAGTAATGGCTCCAGAGGGAGAGAAAGGTATATCCCAGATGACTGAAGAATAAGCATACTCATGTCAGTGTTCAGGAACTAAGGGGACATCCACAACTGTGGGCAGTACAGAAGTATCAAACTCCTGTCACATTGCATGAAAGTTCTGGAGAGGGTGCTTGATAAAAGAGTATGCACAAAAGTAGAAAGTAAGATGGTAGATGAGCAGTCTGGATTCCGATCAGGATATAGCACAATTGACATGATGCTTGCAATGAGACAAATATCTGAGAAGAAGTTAGAGATAAAAAAGAGTTCCAACGGACATTCCTAGACTTAAAGAAAGCATATGACAAGTTCCCATGAAAGCTGATCTGGGCAGTCTTGCAGTGGTTTGAAGTCTCAGAAATAATGCTAGACTTAGTGCAGACCATGTACAAAGATACAGTGACTGACGTTTGAAGAGTATTTGGGCTGCTAAATGGATTCCCAGTGGGACTGGGTGTGTATCAGGGTTCAGCTTTGAGCCTACTGCTGTTCATACTGGTGATGGACTACATCAGCAAACAGGTCAGAGTGGAGAGATGAACACAGTTGCTGTATGCAGATAATTTCTCATTATAAACAGACTCTGAACACAAACTTCAGCAAAGAATAGGAGAATGGTATGCAGAGCTGAAGGCACATAGGATGAAACTGATTACAGATAAGACAGTTGTAATGGCAGCAAATGGAGGATATCAGAAAAAGCTGAGAATTGATATAGAAGGGAAAATAGTGGAAAATGTTAACAGCTTCAAGTATCTTGGAGGGTTGCTTGAAGAGAACAGAAGTATGACTGAGGAGGTCTAAGAATCAGAGGGGCTGCAGCCAAATGGCAGAGAGGGTCAGGAGTGGTGCATCACAGAATAATGCCAAAAAAGCTGAAAAGTAAGGTGTACAAAATGGTGGTGCAGCCAGTACTATTCTATGATACAGAAACCTGGGCAGTAAAGGCAGCGCAGCTGAAGAGGATAGAGCTGATGGAGATGCAATGCTTGAAATGGGTGGTAGGATGCACACTATAGGACAGACAAAGAAATGAGGACATCAGAGCAGAAGCCAAAGTAGCTTCAATTACAGAGAAAGTAAAAGACAGCAGATTACCATAGTTCAGGCACATGTACAAAAAAAGCAGAGGGCAAGCTGGTGAAGATTTTGGGTAGACAGTTAGAAGACAAAATGAAACAAGGCAATCCAGCAAAGGGGTGAATAAATTGTTTGAGTTAAGGTCTGCGACAGTCAGGCATGACTGTTGAAGAAGGTAGGAGAGTGGTATTAAATTGAGAGAGATGGTAACAGTTGACATAACACACCAACCCCATGTTAGAAAAATGGGAAAAAAGTGGATGATGATAATGATGATGAAGCAGTATCCCTATAGCATGTCAGAGGATTAGAGGAAGCATCCATTTTAATCAGGAAATAAAATCACTTTTTAAGATGACAAAGGGTAGATAATCAAACACTGGCCAAAATACAGAAAAGGAGTATGGCACTGCAATCGGTGGCATCAATATTTTAACCACTTATCAGGAGGCTTCCCTTTACTTCACATGGATTGGACACTACTATCCCCAGTGCTCCTATTACCACTCACTATTCTCCACCAATGAGGGCACCTTTAATAGTGTGGCTGATACCTTCCCACCAGCTCATTTGTTATACACACAAAGAATTTTCGATGGGCGCACCTACAGCAGAAAACCACATCCAACTGTGTCATTTTATTTTTAATGGAGCATCTATTAATTTTTGTTATTTTACATCTAAAGGGAGCTTTGTTCTTGTTTCTTTAAAGTTTTACTCAGGCAAAATATGCTAAGATAATGACATTGTCAATCAATGTGGACTGCCCACACACCACTGACCACATTGGACTTAATTGTTACATATTATACTTTGTATCTTCACATAATGTTCATTGTATAAAAGACTACATGAATTTGAAGAAATTCCATTTGAAGATGGCAAAAGCCCTCATCCATTTTGTCTTGTGTGTCTATGATGGATTAAATGAATAAATATAGACAAAACTCCTTCATATTTTATTATGTTTAGTCAGCTAGTTAGCCACTAGATATTGTCCAAATGAACACTGGAGCTTAAAACTTGAGTGTGGCAGCCATTACATTTTTTTGAGCTGCAGGTGCTAGAATATAGAGAAGTTTGATTAGTAATGAGTGAAATAAAACCTTTTTGAATTGTTAGCATTACCCTTCCCACTGCTGTATGACAGTTATAGTGTCTTCTACTGTTATTTTTGTGGAAAAGGAGTACAGTCAAAAACTTGTTCCTTTTGAAGTTCTCTTTTATTCTTTAAATAAAGAATATGATTACATTATTATATACCTAACAAGACATAGGACTGTGAAAATGTCTGAGATAAACCCTTTGGATTCTAAAAGGAGTTACACTTGACATAGTATATCGAGCAGTATCTCTATGCATAAAACCAAAAAAAAGGCTTGCAGAGGCCTACACTGGCTTTGTAGAGGGAGACATTCCTGACTACAGCCAACACAACCTGATTTTGATGAGAGGCTTGGGTGCTTAATGTTGCAGGCAAACAGGATGAGCATGCCCAACCTGAGGGGGAGGTACAGTGGATCCCACCTAGCTCTGCTGACATGGTCTCAGCTGGAGAGTGAATGCTCATCATGATACAGTTATTCCACTCCACAAAGGAGGGGCCACAACTGACCCTGGTAACTATCACCCCATAAGCCTGACTAGCCTGGTCTGCAAGGCTATAGAGCACATCATCATGGAACTCATTAACAAAGACATTGGGAGCCTTCAAACACTTGACCTGACCCAGTTCGGCTTTGTTAAGGGCAGATCATGCCTAGTAAACCTGGTTGACTTCCTCAAGACAGTCACCAAGGCCAAAGACAAGGGAAAGGTTGTTCACACAGCCTACCTTGACATCGCCAAGGCTTTCGACACCATTCCCCACTCAGGTATTACAGAAAAACTCACCAGCCTGAACATAAACCCCTACGTCACGAGATGGGTTGCCAACTGGCTTACAGACAGAACTCACATGGTAAGAATAGCAGGCTCCAGGTCCAACTCTAAACCAGTCACAAGTGGTGTCCCACAAGGCTCAGTCCTGGGATCCCTACTGTTCGGCATATACTTCTCAGAAGCACAGACAAACACAGAAGGACTATGGCTAACCAAGTTCACCGATGACTGCAAACTAGGAGCCATAATTAACTCTCCAGCTGACACAGACATCCTCCAAAAGGGCCTTACTGAGACAGACATCTGGTGTCAAAGTCATGGCCTCAAGCTAAATGCTAGAAAATGCATACTCATCCCGTTTGGGAAAAACAAAACATCTACAAATTACCACATAGGTGGCAGCCCCCTTAATACAGAAGCGGTAAATAAGAGATTTGGGGATCCAGGTAGATAGTATTATCTCCTTTGACAATCATATTGCCAAAGTAGTTAGGAAATCCTGCTATGTTGCCCATCTAATTACTAAAGGGTTCGCATCTAGAAATAAAGAGGTTATAGTGCCCTCTACTCGTCACTCATCAGACCCATCATAGAGTAAATTGCTCCATTTGGGATGTACCTCACAAGCCACTTCCAACAGCTGGAGTGACCACAAAAGTACCTCACCAAGAGGATTACTGGCCTCAAACATATGTCCTATGCAGCCTGACTGAAAAAACTCCAGCTGCACTCAGTGGCATATCGCTTACTCAGAAATGATTTCTGCCTGACTTACAAAGCCATGTCCAACTCAGAACTGATGGACATGCTCCACCTAAAGAAATCCAAGTCACTGCGAGCCACTCTAGTGAGCTAAACCTCGCCACAACAATAAATAGAACATGCTGGAGGGATAGATTCCTGTCATCAAGGTTCCCCATGCTTTGGAACAAAATTCCAAACTACATTAGGCAGAGCCCCTCATTAACACTCTTCAAGAGAAACCTTGACGAGTGGATGGGTAACAGAAAATACACCTCTGGAATCACTTCATTGGCTCTGCTTGACAGAGGATCAGTTAATTAATCAATGGGGTGGCGAAAGCCGACACACTCTGGCTAGGCTTATAAATGCCCTCAGGCAGATAGCCTAGTACCTACCTATGAACCTATGAACCAATGCAGGGAGCTAGTGCTGGGAAGATGTAGATGTTGCCACCCAAGCTAGGGAGGTAATGCAGATGCTTACATCATGACCAGAAGGGCGGGGTTAGGCCATAAAACAATGAAAAAACAATGCTGTCTCTGCAAAGATGCTAGAGAGTATGCAAATCACCCTCATGGCTGCCTGTATGACAGTCCCCCCAAGACAATGTAATGTTTGATCAAGGGAAAGCTTGATGGCCAGCAGGCATGGGGTGTGCAAAGATTACACATAAAATGAATTGAAGTCCTCTGGCTGTGTAGGCTAATGAAGACTGCTAGAGCACTATGCCTAATTCTGAAACATGAACTGGCCTTGCTATATGGCTGCACTTTGATATTTTACATTGGCATAGAACACAATGTTGTAAAACTTCAAATTATAATAGTTGCCCAGGTAAGCTGATGTGCCTCTGTGGCATAGAATCAGCTCCACCTGTATATCAGAAGTAGTCCTGCAGGCATTAGCTGGTGTGCAGACCAAATGCTTGCAGTACCAACATACAAATGGAGCTATACAGTAGGGTGTGGTAGACTTGGGGGGGTTGGCTGAGAACTGTGCACATGCAAAGCCTTTGATGTCTGGGACATACCTCTCGATTGTCCCTGATTTTTGACTTAAATTTCAGGTCTGTCCCTTTTAATCCTCTTAAAACTGGTGGCTGTTGGAGAAAAGGTGGTGAACTGCACTTAATAAATAATGAAAGTAATTGCAGTTATGTACTTCATTTACTTCAGCAAATGTATATTAATTCACATTCTCTTATTCTGTCAATGTCTCAAGTTAATAGTGCTAATAAGTATCCCCGATTGTCGCTGATTATTTCTGGATTTGTCCCTGATTCTGTTGAGATTTGTCACTGCTTGGTTCAGAGCTATGTAGGAACCGTCCCCTCTTAACATGGAGGATGACTAAAACAGTTTTAAAGATGGACTTCAGACTGGCCTTCCTTACTGAAGCCCCATAGTATGCCCATACTGTACTTCCTGACAAGAAAGGGCATGCATGACAGGCATTTTACATATCATGCAGTCATTGCCACGTCCAGCATACAGGTAGCACTCCAGTGACTGCTGACATAGGAGGAACACAGTAGGCTCATCAATTTTCTTTGTTTGATTTAGCAGTAGATAATATGATTCCTTTATTGGAATCTTTCAGAATTTCATTACTTATTCCTGTCATACTAGAAGAAGGAGCAAGGATTTACTACTGAAATAGAGTTGCAAGATAGCACAGGTTCTCTGGAATGTTACTCAGATTTTTATGGTATCTTGTCATTGGCATTCTGCCCAATGCCAACGTGGAAACACGAAAAAGAAATGTATAGACACACAGACACAATATCTATATCTATATCTATATAGATAGATATACTACACACACGTGCACATAACAGATATACTATACACACACACAAACACACACACACACTCACACTCATACACACACACACACATACACACACACACACACATATATATATATATATATATATATATATATATATATATATATATATATATGGCCCATCTAATTACTAAGGGGTTCACATCTAGAAATAAAGAGGATATAGTGCCCCGCTACTCGTCACTCATCAGACCCATCATAGAGTACAATGCTCCATTTGGGATGTACCTCACAAGCCACTTCCAACAGCTGGAGTGACCACAAAAGTACCTCACCAAGAGGATTACTGGCCTCAAACATATGTCCTATGCAGCCCGACTGAAAAAACTCCAGCTGTACTCAGTGGCATATCTCTTACTCAGAAGTGATTTCTGCCTGACTTACAAAGCCATGTCCAACTCAAAATTGATGGACATGCTCCACCTAAAGAAATCCAAGTCACTGCGAGCCACGCGCTCTAGTGAGTTAAACCTCGCCACAACAATAAATAGAACATACTGGAGGGATAGATTCCTGTCACCAAGGCTCCCCATGCTTTGGAACAAAATTCCAAACTACATTAGGCAGAGCCCCTCACTAACACTCTTCAAGAGAAACCTTGACGAGTGGATGGGTAACAGAAAATACACCTCTGGGATCACTTCATTGGCTCTGCTTGACAGAGGATCAGTTAATTAATCAATGGGGCGGCGAAAGCCGACGCACTCTGGCTAGGCTTATAAATGCCCTCAGGCAGATAGCCTAGTACCTACCTATGAACCCATGAAACTATGCAGGGAGCTGGTGCTGGGAAGATGTGAATGTTGCCACCCAAGCTAGGGAGGTAATGCAGATGCTTACATCATGACCAGAAGGGCGGGGTTAGGCCATAAAACAATGAAAAAACAATGCTGTCTTTGCAAAGATGCTAGAGAGTATGCAAATCACCCTCATGGCTGCCTGTATGACAGTCCCCCCAAGACAATGTAATGTTTGATCAAGGGAAAGCTTGATGGTCAGCAGGCATGGGGTGTGCAAAGATTACACATAAAAGGAATAGAAGTCCTCGGGCTGTGTAGGCTAATGAAGACTCCTAGAGCACTATGCCTAATTCTGAAACATGAACTGGCCTTGCTATATGGCTACACTTTGACATTTTACATTGTCATAGAACACAATGTTGTAAAACTTCAAATTATAATAGTTGCCCATGTAAGCTGATGTGCCTTTGTGGCATAGAATCAGCTCCACCTGTATATCAGAAGTGGTGCTGCAGGCATTAGCTGGTATGCAGACCAAATGCTTGCAGTACCAACATACAAATGGAGCTATACAGTAGGGTGTGGCAGACTTGGGGGGGGGGGGGTGGCTGAGAACTGTGCACATGCAAAGCCTTTGATGTCTGGGACAAACCTCTCGATTGTCCCTGATTTTTTACTTAAATTTCAGGTCTGTCCCTTTTAATCCTCTTAAAACTGGTGGCTGTTGGAGAAAAGGTGGTGAACTGCACTTAAATAATGAAAGTAATTGCAGTTATGTACTTCATTTACTTCAGCAAATGTATATTAATTCACATTTTCTTATTCTGTCAATGTCTCAAGTTAATAGTGCTAATAAGTATCCCTGATTGTCGCTGATTATTTCTGGATTTGTCCCTGATTCTGTTGAGATTTGTCACTGCTTGGTTCAGAGCTATGTATAAACCGTCCCCTCTTGACATGGAGGATAACTAAAACAGTTTTAAAGATGGACTTCAGACTGGCCTTCCTTACTGAAGCCCCATAGTATGCCCATACTGTACTTCCTGACATGAAAGGGCATGCATGACAGGCATTTTACATATCATGCAGTCATTGCCACGTCCAGCATACAGGTAGCACTCCAGTGACTGCTGACATAGGAGGAGCACAGTAGCCTCATCAATTTTTTTTGTTTGGTTTAGCAGTAGATAATATGATTCCTTTATTGGAATCTTTCAGAATTTCATTACTTATTCCTGTCATACTAGAAGAAGGAGCAAGGATTTACTACTGAAATAGAGTTGCAAGATAGCACAGGTTCTCTGGAATGTTACTCAGACATTTATGGTATCCTGTCATTGGCATTCTGCCCAATGCCAATGTGGAAACATGAAAAAGAAATGTATAGACACACACACACAATATCTATATCTATATCTATATCTATATAGATAGATATACTACACACACGCGCACATAACAGATATACTATACACACACACACACATATATTATACACACACACACATATATATATATATATATATATATATATATATATATATATATATATCTTTATAAAGTTTTGTACAGACAGAGTGCTGGTACTTTAAAAATAAAATGCAGTTGGTGCCCTGCCTATGACTCAGAACACTGAAATCTTTTTGTTGTTCAACCCAAAATGGAAGCAAGATTGAGTAAACATCTACAGAATATTCTCTGCTGTATAAATCCAAAGTCTTCTTCAGAAAGCAGAAGATCTTCAACACACACACTGTCTTGTGGTTCCCTTGTACAAATATATACATTAAATTACTGGCAAACAACAGCAAAAAAAGAGGAAGCACTATATTCTTATTTTTTTTTCAAACTTCTACCATACCACAAGTTAGGAGGCGGGAGGGGGGGGTTCAGTCAAGGAATCAGCTAAAATGCTTTTCTTATGTGTTAACAACTTATGCTGATACCTAGTAACTTTTGAAGAATTTCAGTTCACTCAAGAGGTAAGGAACAGAGCCTGGTGAATACATGGGGTGAGACAAGGAAAAATGCATGCATAACAGTACAGTACCAGGTACCTGCAGCCTAGTGCAAGAAAATATGTCCAGAAGTAATCCAGAAAAAGTATGCAAGTTATCATAAC
Source organism: Protopterus annectens (assembly GCF_019279795.1). Classification (NCBI taxonomy): domain Eukaryota; kingdom Metazoa; phylum Chordata; order Ceratodontiformes; family Protopteridae; genus Protopterus; species Protopterus annectens. The sequence goes on from NC_056743.1 coordinate 1,104,992,720, forward strand.
TTAATTGCATGTACTATCCATTAAAAGCAAAAATCTATGATACATTGACATATATAGCAATACTAAATATGGCTGGCTTCACTGTGTTATAAAGTTAGGTTGCCAGTAACTAAAATTGCAGTCTGAATGTTCAAATAGTTGCCCTGTGCAGCTACAATAAAGTAAATAAAAAGCCAGATTCATAAAGGTTACCACAAAGTGCACACTATGTGCACACTTTGTGTATACTTTCTACATTCAAGAATAGCCCTACCACAATGCTTGTGCTGTCTATTCACTCAGAAAGTTACACTAACTGTACACATAGTGAACACTTTGTGGTAACCTTTACAAATCCAGCCTAAAGTAAATAAATTATTTCAGAGAATTTCTATTGTTTTTCATTACGTTTCTTTACTCAACCATATACTAAGCTGCTCTGAATGATGCCACCCCTAGACAAATGACAGTGCAATGTCAGGTTACAAGGGATAACATGTTGAGCATAGAAACGAAGCTACCTTGTAGCTAACAATTATGCTTAATTGGGCGGCCGTGGTGGTGCAGCAGTTAGCGTTGCTGCCTCACAGCAAGAAGTTCTCTGGTTCGATCCTCGGCTGGGGTGCTTTCTGTGTGGAGTCTGCATGTCCTCCCTGTGGTCACGTGGGTTTCCTCCGGGTGCTCCGGTTTCCTCCCACATCCCAAAGACATGCTGTAGGTGGATTGGACACTAAATTGGCCCTAGGCGTGAGTGTGTGCATGTGTGTGTGCCTTCTGTGGAAGGTTGGGCGCCAGGCTGGCAACTCAACACCGTAAAACTCCACTGCCAATCATGAGCGGACAGGTGATCCGCTGTGGCGACTCCTAACCAAGAAAAGCCAAAAGAAGAAGAAGATGATTATTCATGAGAGATCCATATGAAGCCGTCTTTCTGAATACCAAATAAGAGTGAAAAGGATGGCAGTAAACAGTACAGGTTACTTCCAATTTGTTTTTGTTTTTTTTTTCTTGAAACACAATGTAAGAACATAAGTGCTGATCTTTCTTGACCTAAAGCTAAAATATTATTGTTTTTACTCAGTTTGTTTGCCAATCAGGAAACCACTTGCAAAATTAGAACTATATGTGACATCTTAAAGAAATCACATACAATGTAGATAGAGGTTTACTTACAGGGCACATGATCATGACTCATGTTCATGTCCCCAAATACCATGCATAGATTAGCAAATGAATGAGCCCACAAATCAAAAACCCTGTTGATCATATCACCAGACATTAACCTACTACAGTTAACCCTCTAGTAGCGGATATAGTAAAACAGCAAATGCAAGTAAGCATTTGTACAGTATAAGGGGCAAACTTCATGCACCCCACCACCTCCCCGCAACTTGTATATACTAACTCTAAGATTATACAAACACAATGAAAGGGAAAAAGTTGGTACAATGTAATCTAATAATTTCCCCTTCTCTGTACTTGTACAACTTTCTAGCTGGCATGAAAATTATAAAATATTACTGGATCGTGAGAAAAACAGGTGATTGCTAACAGTGCATAATGTGTATGACTTTCAATGTGTAGGACCTAACTGGTAATATGCAAGTTGGGTTCGCTTAGTAATACTCATGTCCTTTTATATTTTGGAATCAAAATTATGTTGACAAGAAAAGGACATCCCACTAACTGGACTCTTGTTTTATTACTTGTCTTCTAGACAGCTTGAATCACAAATGGGTTGGGATTCAGGGATGAGTGCTGTCTTGGAGATCAATGCATATAGAGCTGCATAGCTAATCAGACATATACAGTAGAGCGTTGATTATCTGAACAGTCAATTATCTGAATGCAGCCTTCCAAAGTTTTTGAGTAGGAAAAATATAAAGTCTGAATATGTAAACGTTATATGTATTCATTTGTGCGTGTTTTTTGTGCTTGTAGCCTGCTCATGTGTGAAAAACATTTTTTATTGTCCACTGGAATCATTCAGTAGTTGAAAAGTGTATTCACTGCATGCAGAAAAAAACAAGATTTTAGAAATTTTTTTTTATCCGGTTCAATGTATGTTTGATTATCCAAACTACTTGAAGTCCCAATTTGTTCAGATAATCGACTGTCTACTGTATTAGGCATATATTAGACATTGATTACCACCAATAATCCAAGAAAAGGAGGACATTATTAAACAGAAATCTAGTGCTAGTGGGACAAGCAGCACTAGGTAGCTAAGAAACAGCTGGAGTAAGGCATGCGGCTGACATGACGGATGTCACAATGAAGTCAGGCTACTGCAGTTGAGTGACTACACACTCACACATGAAATGCAGCACCATGTGGTTGCATCTCATGCTCATCCAACACAAGATGTGCAGCAGAGAAGCTATCAGATAAACTTTATGAGTGCATAGCAAAGTGCCAACCCCATTCATCATATAAATGGAGAGGAAATGGGGTAGACAGAAAAGAAGGAAAGGGAGAACGGAAAGCAGAGAGAAACATACAAGGGTTACCATGAGGTATGAAATGATGGGGAAGAGTGGAGAATGGCAATTTATTTTCAAGGAAAAAGACTATTTTTGTAATATCTAGAAAAGAAGGGTAGATGAGAATAATAAGGGATGACTGCAGATGGCATAAAGGGAGAAGGGTAGATAACAAGGGCAGATAGGCAAACACAGATCACAGATTCAGTTAGAGAGAGTCAGTACACATACAATAGTTTGTGAGGACCGTGGGTGGGAACAAACCTGAAGAAAGAGGATGACTGGTGATGGAGAGGGTTGGATAATGATACTGAATGAGGAATGACAAAAAACAGAGGGAAAACACCCGGTTGTGGCTAGGGTAGGATCCGGTCATGGCTGGATCTCAGGCCAGCCCAGAGGGCAACAAATTCAGGCATCCCTTTCCTCAGTGGCCAATGTTATGGGGTGGTATCTCCCACTGTGGCCTAATTGGCAGGGTTTGCCAGTCTTGTGATTCCACAAGCCATACCAAAATGGCCTACATTGCCTAGATAGGTATCCTGTTGCTAGTACAACTCAGCAGCTTCTAGCATCTGCTACTCATATGATGTTGGGACACCAGGGAAGACCCCTCCTAGAAGTGGCCATGAAGGTTACAGATGACTCTATCAGGTCCCTATCAGCAAGGAAACCTTCATGCCCTGCTGATTGGCAGACTTGGCGGCCACTGTGACACAGTGGCAGATGCATCACCTAGCACAGTCATAGTGAGTGTGGCCACAGCACATCTGCAGGACAGAATGGGAAAAAAGATTCCACACATATTCTACAAATACAGTCACATTTGAACTGTGGACTAGCACAGGCAGCATATGCTTACACATGCTATTGCATGGAAAGTTGTTCCTACCTTCTTCAACACTGAATTGAGTTCTGCTGATGCTCTTTTTCTACTGGCAAACAAAGTACAGTCTCATAAGTACACATGTAAAATAGCTGAGATAGCAAAAGACAATAGCTTGTAGCACATTTCAGGCTCTTTCTCCTAAGTCTCTAGCTTCCATTGATACAGCAAGTCAGTTTGGTGCCACCTCAGATCTCTGTGTCACAGCTGGTACTGCTCATCAGAATGAGTGATAATAGCGGTGTCACTTTCCTTTCTGGTATGTTCATACCTGGCACCTAGCTTCCACAGTTGGCCATTATACTGGTTTAGCAGGTGCTCTTCAAAGATACTGTGCAGGAAAAACATTCCACAATGCCTGATGTAGCCACTCCCTCAGGTTTACTCAAGGAGCAAAATGGTAGCACTGTGTACAAAAACACAAACTTGTGGATCCCATTTCCCACAAAGAGGTGCTGCACCCTGGCACTACTGTACCTCTGTAATGCTGCACTATGGCTGTACACATGCCATATGCAAGAGAATAGTGGCCAAATGCTTTGTGGGTACAGTGGTGTGCATAGCTATCCTTAGCACATTTGTATATCATAGCACACTATGTTACCAGCTAGTAACAGTGGTAGCAAATAGCTTCATTATCATAATAATTTTTCTTAGTGTGATGTAAAGCGCTGTCACTATTTTGGGCAATAGCAATCATTACTGTACAACTGTGGAACAGAGGCAATGAGTAAAGATTCTGTAGACTTGTAGCTTCCCAGAGTAAAATACATAGTCCTACTTGGTAAAGTGTCCCAGTCCCACTGAGGCTGATGCAATAATGTAATGTAACTGGGAGCTTGGGACACTGACGTTGCACTGTACCATCAGCCTGTAGTTCTGTGGGGTGACCTTGTGCAATGGAAAACCCTGTGGAGAACGTGTCACAGGAAGCCTGTAGAATAAACTATTAATTCCATTAAGCAAAGCACCACCATGGCTGTTTTCAAGATTAATCTTGAGAAAAATGATGGGTAGCCACAAATACACCATGAGGTCGTCAGGCTTGGCCTTCCTGGACACATGAACAATACATGCTTAAGAGACAAAACAAGCTGAGGGTTTTTATTCATGGCTAGACATCTTATTGTTTTTGTGATGGCTTTTCTAATAAGGGTTCTCTATTAGTATAATACCACAATCATGCCTGGACGATGCCCTCTCTACTGGCTATCTGTCACCCTGAGAGGGAACCAAGTGGATAAGTGATGGGGAAATGAAAAGGCCAGTTTGTTGGTGGATGAATGGGATTACCTGGTATGGTTTAGCAGTGAAAAAAAGGATACAGAAAAAAGAGCTAGAACATGTTTTAACATATGGATATATAACGAGCTACCACCGACTGCAATATCAAGTCTAACTCACTACCTCCAGTTCACTTGCACCCACCCAAAAAAAAAAATTATATTAAAAACTGTTTTTTTTTTTGGCTATGGGTCAAAGACCCTACACCTGCCATGCAAGATTTAAGACCTTTGTATCACAGGTCTACTTCAGATGATCGAACTTCTAAAACTTTGAATTTCATATGGCCGAGACCATATGATAGAAGTTTCAAAACTTTGAACACCTGAAATAAAAATAAGACCAAAACAAAAAAATTTTCCTGGATGTTTTTGCAGGCCTGCACCCCCCCACACCCCCTAGTATTTAAATACACCAACTCCGAGATCGCACTACAGCGAGGAAAAGGGAAAATTTCACATTCCACGCTGTACGGAGATCTCCGTTCAGAACGTTCAAAGTTTTAAAACTTCAATCATATGGTCTCGACCATATGAAAGTCAAAGTTTTAAAACTTCGATCATCTGAAGGGGACCCTGTATCACAGATCCTAAGTTTTGTGGAAGACTCCAACCTCCTACAACTTGGAGGAAAAAAGATTTCTTCTAATTGTAGAAGACTCTGTCACAAAAATCATGTTTCTTTCCTAGATAAACAATGTTTTGTAAGCAGTCATGAGTAATACATTCTTAAGCAGATCAGTATGTTTTAGATCATTGTGCCAAATTACAGGTCTTAAAAAGGCCTTTCCTTTGCTTCTATAAATAGGTTTGGATCTCTCTAAAACCACAGAAGACAGAAAAATAAGAAATACAAAGTTTTTCAGGAAAATATGCACCTCTTGTCAAAATATACACTTCTCATGTTTAGCATAAGCCACCCTAACCAGCCTCTCTTTTTTTTTTTTTCAAGGATATTGACTGCACATTTTAAGAAGCACATCACTGTCTGTCTGCTCTCCTTGTCTCTGCCTTACATTGCTCTTTTTTGTGCAGACTGAATGTATGCAGCAACACATCTCTGCATTGATTGGATCTCTATTGGAAAACCAGAGTGAGCTTATTGCCTCATTAAGAATTTTAGTCTTTCTGCTGGCAGTGCTGCATTGATCAGTGTAATGTAACTTCCGGAGAAAGTCAAGAGTGCCATTTTTAGAGACCCTGCAAGTAAAGCAATGCATTGCACTCGTTTGCAAATGCATAACTTTTTGCTGGCTCTGATACTATATTTTTTACCTGTTTGTCCTGTGAAAAGCATGCTGTAGTACATGTTTATAACTGCTGCTTGGAATTCATGTTTGTGCAATAGGATAATTCTCTACAGTATCATGCAAACAGCAGGCAAAGGATGCACAGTATGACTTAGTTGACATCTTTGATTAGTTATGTTTGGAATAAAACAACTTTAAAGCTTAAAACTGTTATGGTCAGATGCATGGACTGGTCCAAATAACATACAATTCCTTTATAAGAAATCACAGGGTGTGGGTGATTCCAAGACACAGATAGCGTAGCTGTGTAATAGTTAAAGTACCATGGTATGCAATCATGGTAATGACTGCATAAATTCATGTAAATGAAGAACCCATGCAAATGAGCTAGATGGATGCAAATGAAGCCTCACAATATGGCAGACCAATTCAGAAATGTAGAAAGTGACAGAGATGCATAATCATTTTGAATACTGTGATTCATGATGCACTATGGACGTCATATTAGGAAAAGCAGCAGTAGCATTAGCACAGCACCTACATAGGAAGCCACCTGAATAGTACTATCTCACTAGTGGATTAAAACACTGTAAGAACCAATATTAAATTGCTTTGTGTACAAGTGGAATCAAAGGAGGTGCACTGTATGCTCACTGCTTTGGATACAATGATATGTGTTGACAACAGCTTAGCTACAGAGACCTTCCAGTGATCCACTGGGGATATATTAGTTATATTGCAGCTGTCTGCTCACAAATCCTTAGAAACATCCTCAACATTAAGCTAAAACAACTGGAGGAGCATATCTGCTTTCCCAGGATAGCAGCAGAGGCAACCAATATCATGAGGGTATTTTATGATATAGCTTAGTTATCTGAGGTCCTGGGAGCCATGGATTGAACAATGTTGATGAGATGATATGAGGTAGTGCCATCTGTGCCAGGGAGAGTAGGGCAGTACATGTGTAACACATGCCAGCATAGCTAGTTAGAGTTTTGAAAATAATTTTATGTCATTTGACTATCACACTGATTTGTACAGATGCTTGTGTTAAAATGTATTTGTAAAGTTGCTTGTGTTAAAATGCATCAACAGTGGGTCTTGCTGGACAGAAAAGAGATATACATGTATGTTAGACGTTTTTATTATAACTGATTAAATGTATATGTTTTAACAGAGAATTCTGGAAGGGAATCTCAGTCCAGCTAATTTTGAAAAAATAGGTTGAAAATTAAATGGGTTGGTTTTATGCTTTCAGATGCTGCAAGAGATCATAGCAAAGCTCAAGGTGTGTATTGTACCAGAGCCAGGAGACAAGATGTGATGTCATTCTATAACCAGCACTAAAATGATTCTTTAGATATAAGTGAGAGATATTATAGAACTCTCACAGCAGCACTTTATTCTTCATAATCTGACTGGAAAGATTTCTCACAGATATCTCACACAACCTCACACCTCATCTTGCCTTGCTGTAGTAAGCAACTCAAGAACAGTAATTCCTTAGTCAGTTGGGAAAATATATTGAGATTAGTTAAGTATTATTTTTCTGCAGCTCTGTGAATCTATCCAACTGTTTTATTTTTTATATCTCCTGTGATTGAAACTCTTGTGTTTATTGTAACTAGATATTCAGTATGCTCATGTTTTCTATTTTACTATTTATTATTAAAGATTTCTATACCTTTCATTGTGGCTGTTTTTTTTTTAGTGAAGAGAACTTATGCTTATTTTAGTGACACTGTGGCTACTCCTGAAAGCCTTGCTGCATTGGTCAAACTCTACCTTTTGTATTAGTATTAATTTTACTCAGTATAATTCCCCTTTTAAGACCCTTAGAGTAGCTGACTGGTGGCAGCATAATTACCTTATAGTCTAGGTAGAGGGGGCACAGTTGGTAAATCTGTACCAGCCTTTCCCAGGTGTGTGTGTGTGTGTGTGTGTGTGTGTGTGTGTGTGTGTGTGTGTGTGTGTGTGTGTGTGTGTGTGTGTGTGTGTGTGTGTGTGTGTGTGTAAATCAAATATCTACATGTGTGTGTCAGCTACTTGGAGCAAGGATACAGTACTCCAAAGTGGTCACTATGGAGTCTTGTTTAGGGCCTGGAGAGAGTGAAAGAGAGAGTTCAGCCCCAGTTCAGGAGTGTGCTCCCTGTGTGCTGTTAAGATAAACTGTGCTTGGTGCAGAGAGCTCCATTTGAAAATACTGTGTGTATCCATTGTTTGTTCCTAGTGGCCATCCCTTACCAGTGTCAGTGGTGAGGATTGAGGCTCCTTGATTACTGGCCTGAAGTAAGGGCCATCAAATATTGGTGGCAGCTGGGTGGGATATTAATTGAATATCCCACTCAGCCTGGGGCAGTTGTCACTGAAAGTGTGTGTATACTTCCAGCAGCCACAAGGTAAGCATACAGAGTTTAATTTTCACAACAGTTTTATTTATTTTTGTTAGTTTTGTTTAATCAGGGAAAGCAGGCAAAGATGTCAGCTGAGGATTATGACAAGCTGACAAAGACCCAGTTGGCCAAGGTGTGTGATGCCAAAGGACTGGTGTATGCCAACCTGACTAAACAGAAAATTATGTCAGCCTTAGTTGCAGCTGCAGCATGGACCAGCAACCAGGAAGACAGCCAGTTTGATGATGGGGATGTGCAGCCTTCAGAAACAGGACAGTTCACTTTTTCCTCAGAAGACTTAAAAACCCATCTGGAGTTAAAGAGACTTTAACCGGAGACTTAACATTTGGAATTAGAATCAGCAGAGAGACTGCGGTATTTGGAGATCAAAGAGAATGAGAGACTGCAGCATTTGGAGACCAAAGAAAAGGAGAAACAGTGCCAACATGAGAGGGAGATGTTGAATCTTCATCATGGGTTATGGAGGTAATGGGGAAGGGAATAAAAAAACTCAGAAGCAATAAAAGTCCATTTCTTCACAGTTTATAGAGGGTGATAATTTTGATAGTTTTATCCATATTTTTGAAAGAGTATATAAACAGTATAATGTTGACCAAGGGCTCTGGGTACAGTTCCTGACCCCCTTATTCTGTGATAAAACTGTAACTGATGTTTCTAAATTGCCTGATACTGATTGTTTAAACTATGATAAAGTTAAACAATGTTTATTGGAATGTTATAAGGTAACACCTGAAACTTACACAAAAAAGTTTTGTGAGCATAGACGCAAGGTCGGGATTACTCTCACTTCCAAAATTTCCTTTATCTCCTCCCTCAGAATCTAACTGACTCACTCAGGCACTCTGTAAAGGCTTGATATGCCTTTAGGGTTCTGCATCCACATGATTCTGCATGAGCACAGACACAAGGTAGATGAAGGATTATGTGATTATATTGCTGAGTTAAGCACTTATATTTATAAATGGGAGATTGGGTGTCAAGTCACCACTTTTGAAAGGCTGCCAGACCTTTTGGTGAGGGAACAAGCCCTGAGCACTTTGTCTGAGGACATAAGAATATGGTTGGCAGACAGGGAGTGTAACTCTGCAGATGAGATGGGGAGAAAGGGGGATCTCTACTTAACAATCAGGGCACCACTGCACAAGAAGGGGATACCCAGTACTGCACATGGATATAAGGGACCCCATGTTGGGCAAATTAAACAACCCCAACAGAGTCCACCAGTAACAGAAGATGCCGCTAGTTCAGGTACATGGCCAAGATTGGGGGTTAGATGTTTTAAATGTAACTAGAGGGACCATGTAGCATACAAATACCCACTGAAGCAAGGTGGTGAACAAAAGGTGAGGGAGACAGCAAGTGGGAATAACAGCATGCCAGTGGTAAGTTGTCTGGAGACAACAGGGGTATCAAACTACCACCAGAGTTTGTATCCTATCTTATTGGATGGAATACAGGCCACTATTAAGAGAGACACAGCCTCTGACATAACCATTATGAAGCCTGCAATGGTTAAAGAGGAGCAGTACTTGCTTGGGCAGTCCACTCCAATCAGAGCTTTATGAGAGACCCCATTCCAAATATCTTTGGCCAGGGTAAACTTTGACTGGGAGGGTGGAAAAGGAAGCAAGCAGGGAGGTGTGTTTGAATATATCACTGCAGATGTCTTGATAGAGAATGTGTTTGATAATGCAGTACCTTGTGTGCATGCAGTTACATGCAATCAGGCTTGGAGACAGGTATGTAGGTCTGGTAGCCCTGGGGAGACCCAGACAGACCCCACACATGAAGCTGGGGCTGGTGTTGTAGCTATTTCAGGAATGGAGCTACCCTGTAGCAGTGAGCCTGAAAGTGAACCACAGCTGCTGGTAGGTACTGATGTTCCCATGGACAGGGTGACTGCAAGAACACAGGCAAGTGGTAGTACCCAGGTTGACAGTGAGGCACTGCTGTCAGAAGGTACCAGGCTTCCTGTTGAAAGGGAGCTGGGAAGAGTCACAAAGGTAGAGTTGAAACAGTCTCAGCCTTTGGACCCTACCTTACAGAGGCTTGAGGGAGGTAGCTAAAGAGGCACCTGATTCTCAAAGAGAAGGGTAGTCTGTATACTGGAACAAAAGGTTACTGTATAGAGAGTGGACCCCTGAGGGAGGGCTAGAGGGTGAGGTAATACAGCAGTTGGTAGTGCCCAGAGCCTACAGTCACTTCTAGCAATAGCCAACGGCATTCCTTTTGCAGGCCATATGAGCATAAAGTGTAGCAAGGGACACATTGTGCAGAATTTTTATTAGCCTGGGATTGCAAGGCATGTAACAGGGTACTGCAGAATCTGTGAGCAGTACCAAAAGGTAGGCAAGGCAGGAGATAAGGTCAAAGCTCCTTTGATGCCTTTGCTTGTGATTGAAGAGCCATTTCAGAGGGTAGCTTTGGATATTGTAGAGCCTATGAGTACCCCATGTTCCACAGAGAAGTATATATTGGTGGTAGTAGATTATGCTACTAGATACCCTGAGGTGGTAGCTCTGTCATCCATTGAGGCAGAGAAGGTGGCAAATGCTTTGTTAGAGATTTTCAGGAGGTTAGGTTTTCCTAGAGAAATACTGACTGTCAGAGGTGGTAATTTCATGTTGTACCTGCTGGCTTGTCTGTGGAAGTTCTGTGGGATGAAGCACCTAAATATCACCCTGTACCACCCCCAGACTAATGGTCTTGTGCAGAGGTTAAACTCTATATTAAAGACAATGCTATGGGCATTTGCAGACCAGTTTAAGAGAGAGTGGGACAAATATTTGTCCCATCTGCTCTTTGCATACAGAGAGGTGCCCTAGGAATAAACAGATTTTTTACCCTTTGAGTGACTGTATGGGCAGAGGGTGAAGGTACCTTTAGATTTTATTCATGATGAGTGGGAGACTGAGTGTAAATCCCAAAAGAGTCTGTTGTGGCATATATCTTAAACCCCAGGACAAGGCTTAGGGAGCTCATGGGCTTGTCCCAGGAAAACCTGTCAGACGTGCAACAGCAGAAAAAGGTCTGGTATGACAGGAATGCTTGAGCCTGAGAGTATGCTGTGGGACAGCAGTTTATGGTGTTCATTCCTGTCAGACACAATAAGCTGCAGACAACTTGGGAGTGACCCTTTAAAGTGATAAGGATAGTCAGTGATTTTAATTATATGGTAAACCTGCTAGGCAGGAGACAGGGGCACAAACTGTACCATGTTAACATGATGAAACCTTATCATGATAGGGAGATCCTGATGCCGAGTATTTGCAGTGGATGGCCGGAGGAGTCTGAGGGGGATCTGGTGACTGATCTCATCACTGAAGCTTGGACTGACACCTCAGTGGAAGGGGTAGCAATGTCCATTGGTTATCCCCTACCCAAGTCTGAAAAATCTGAGCAGTGTTGCAGGAGTCTGGGGACATGTTCACTGGGAAGCCTGGGTACACCCACTTGGTGCACCACCATGTGGATACAGGATCCCAAAATCCTATCAAGCAGGCCTCTTACACGGTGCTTGAGTGAGTCAGACAGACTGTGAGGGAGGAGATACAGGAAATGATGGAACTGGGGGTAATACCGGAGTCCACCAGTCTCTGGGCCTCCCCAGTGGTGCTGGTACCAAAGAAAGATGGCAGCACTAGGTTCTGTGTGGACTACAAAAAACTAAACAGTCACACAGAGTCAGATACTTACCCCATACCTAGGACAGGTGAAGCCTTAGAGCAGCTGGGTGGGGCTAAGTATCTGACCACTATGGATCTGACCAAGGGCTACTGGCAGGTTCCCTTGACTCCCACCACTAGAGAGGCCAGCCTTTGTGACTACTTTTGGATTATACAAGTTCATGAAGATGCCCTTTTGGGAGGAAAAATGACCCAGCAACCTTCCAGAGGCTGGTAGATCTTATCATAGCAGCAGCAGGAGATTATGCCCTTGGTTACTTGGATGATATTGCTATCTACAGACATTCCTGGAAAGAGCACCTTCAGCATAGGTTCATAGGTTCATACTAGGCTATCTGCCCTAGGGCATTTGTAAGCCTAGCCAGAGTGTGTTTGGCTTTCGCCACCCATTAAAATGAATTTTACTATGCCCTTTTTTGAGGTTTAGTTTATTGTGCCTCTGTCTAACAGTGACACAGAAGTGATACCCGGGGTAAACCTACGATCTCCTATCCACTCATCAAGATTCCTCTTGAAGAGAGTCAGTGGGGGACTCTGCCTAACCTGGACTGGGATTTTATTCCAGAGTGAAAGGAGCCTCTGGGTTATAAATCTGTCCCTCCAGCATGTCCTATTTATTTCTGTGCTGAGGTTCAAGTCCCTCAAGCGCGTAGCTCGATGGGATTTGGATTTTCTGAGGTGCAGCATGTCTATTAATTCCGGGTTGGACATGGCTTTATATGTCAGGCACAGATCGCCTCTAAGCAGGCGGTATGCAACCGAGTAGAGCTGGAGTTTCTTTAACCGGACAGCATATGGCATCTGTTTGAGCCCTTTGATCCTCTTGGTGAGGTACTTTTGGGATCTTTCTAGTTGCTGCAGGTGTCTGGTAAGGTACATCCCAAAAGGGGCATTGTACTCAATTATGGGCCTGATGAGGGATGAGTAAAGAGGCACAGTGACCTCCCTGATCTAGATGTGAATCCCTTCATGATTAGGTGGGCTATATAGAATAATTTTCTAACCACTTTGGCCACGTGGTTGTCAAATGAGAGATTGCTATCAACTTGGGTCCCCAGGTCCCTAATTACTTCTTCCATACTTAATGGATTACCACCTATGTGGTAATTTGTGGGCACTTTGTTTTTGCCAAAGGGGATGACTATACACTTTTTGGCATTTAGCTTGAGGCCATGGCTCTGGCACCAGTTGTCTGTTTCTATGAGACCCTTTTGGAAGATGCTTGTGTCAGCTGGAGAGTTGATTATGGCGCCCAGTTTGCAGTCATCTGCAAACTTGGTCAGCCACAGTCCTTCCGTGTTGGCCTGTACCTCCGAAAAATATATACTGAACAAGAGAGGTCCCAAGACTGAGCCTTGTGGGACACCACTTGTAACTGGTGTAGAGTCTGACATGGCTCCAGCAATTCTAACCATGTGGGTTCTGTCTTTGAGCCAGTTTGCAACTCATCTAGTGACATAGGGGTTTATATTTAAGCTGGATAACTTATCTATGATGCCCAAGTGGGGTATTGTATTGAAGGCGTTTGCGAGGTCCAGGTAGGCTGTGTGGACCACCTTCCCCTCGTCAATGGCCTTGGTGACTGTTTCAAAGAAATTGACCAGGTTTAAGAGGCAGGATCTGCCCTTAACAAAGCTGAACTGGGTAGGATCCAGTGTCTGTAGGTCCCCAATATCTTTATTTATGAGTTCCATGATGATCCTTTCCATAGCTTTGCAAACCAAGCTAGTCAGGCTTATGGGGCGATAGTTTTCAGGATCCGTTGAGGCACCACCTTTATGGAGAGGGACTACTGTTGCTGTACGCCACTCTTTGGGTACATATCCTGTAGTAAGGCTGAGATTGAACAGTAGCTTTATGTTTGGGTTCAGCTCATCTTGGAGTTCATGTAGGATGCAGCCTGGGACACCGTCTGGCCCCATTGATGCTGTGTTTTTTGCTTTGCAGAGGGCAGTTCTTACCTGAGCATCTGAGATGTCAGGGGGGCAGCACTCTGCTGGAATAGATATTTGCTCTTTTGGTGGGGAGGTGGGGGTAGTTTGCGCTGAACCTGTCGGCCAGGATGTTGGCAATGTCTGTGGGTTCAGTGTATTTTTTGTCATTTTGGACTAATCCTGAGCATATCTGGGAATTCCCACCCAGGTTCCTAACATAACTAAAGAAAGCTTTGTGATTATCTTTAGTGTCCTGTGCAGTTTTTCTCTTGAAGCTGGCCTTAGATGATTTTATGAGTGCCCATAGTTTTTTGCTAATACTGATCAGAGATGCCTTCCCTTTTTGGGATTTTGCTCTATCATGTAGTAACTTCCTTCTTCTATTGTATAGTTTGTTTATGGCTGGGGTCCACCAGAGAGGACACCTGCCTTTGGGGGATTGGGTCTTGGTTTTATTTGGGATTGCATGATCCATGCATTCCTGAAGGTGTTCATAGAATGCGTTTATAAAGGATTCTGCAGTCTGGGCCGTATTTTCCACAGGCCCGGGGACTTTGAAGGATTCCACCTCGGTTTTGAGTAGTGTGAAGTTTGCTTTAGAGAAGTTTTTCACTGTGGTTTTCTGGGCAGGGGGTGGGGTCGGGATGTGGATATCCAGTGAGATTAATTTATGGTCTGATCTTACCAGTGAGGGATACACTTCTGGCCTGGAGCCTAGAGTCCCCATGTTGGTGATGATCATGTCCAGTATGTTTTCCCCTCTTGTGGGAGTCATCACAAGTTGTTCCATAACATTTGAGTTTATAAACTCTAGGAACCTTTGGGCTAGGGTGTTGTAGCTAGAGTAATGCTCCCAGTCTATGTTTGGGTAGTTGAAGTCGCCCAATATAATGGTGTTTGGAGAGACCTTCATATTTTCCAGTGTTCTCAGGAAGGCTGAGTGGGGTTCCTGGGTTTGGGAGGGTGGTCTGTAGCAGGCTATAAACTGGAAGGCAGTTTTACCCACTGTTAGTTGCACATGGATAGTCTCCGATGCTTTGTGCTGTGCCACCAACCTGGAGGTGTGGGTATCTTTGACGAATATTGATACTCCCCCTCCTTTTGTGGTTCGGTCCGAGTTTTGGGGCCGAAAAGCATGGTATGAGGTATAACCTGGTAGTGCTGGGGTGCTCTTGGGAGCCTTGAACCAGGTTTCTGTTACTGCACAGATATCAATGTTCTCCATGCTAAGGAGAGTTTTGAGTGCATGCATCTTGAGGTTTAGACTTCTGGCGTTGAGTAGCATTACTCTTAGTTTCTTATCCCTTGTGATACCTATGGAGGTGGGTTTGTCTTTTGAGCCTTGCCTAAAAAAGGCCTAAAAAAGGCACTATGGAGGTGGCAAGAGCCTTTGCCAATATCTGAAAGCCCAGGGGTGACAGGTGCAAGCCGTCCCTAGTGAAGCAACGTGGCTTGTTGAGCATGTCATCCCAGGCTGACAGGCATTGGATCCCCTTTGAATGACACCAATACTTAAGCCAATTGTTGAAATTGATCATCTTGTCTTCATATTGTGGCATCATTCTTGGTGAGGGTAAGATGCTACTCAAGGTCAGGGTCATACTGGCTTGGGCTACATGCTCAGAGAGCTCCTCTATGTCTCTTTTCATGTAGTCCAGGGAGGTATGTCTCAGGTCATTCACACCAGCATGGACAATGACTGAGTCATATTTGTACTTGCCTTGGAGTGACCTGAGTGCTTGTGTTATGTGGTGGATCCTAGCGCCTGACAGGCAGCTCACTGTGACCCTCTCCTTGTTCAGCTTGGTGAGCGGGACATCAGTGTGCCTGACGATAGTATCACCTATTACAAGTGTATCAGGTGTGTTGTTTAGCCTTAAGGGTTGTGACTGTTCAGCACACTGGCTTTGTGAACTATGTGTTGCATGTGTTTTGTTTTGGGGTAGCAGTTGCTTGGGTGTCTGCTTTGGAGGTCTCTGCTGCTTAGGCAGATTTTTATTTAGAGCCTCCGAGTATGTTTTTGTGTGTTTATGTGTTTGGTTTGCTGTCGTGGTAGGTTTATGTGAGACTGGAATTGTAGTGAGTGTGGATGCCTTCTCCTCCTGACTGGTTAGGCCAGTACTGAGTTGAGAGAGCTTAACCTCCAGTTTGGCTATATGGTTGCATCTCTCACATATGTTGGAACTTCTTGGGAGGAGGAGAGGGTTGTCTGTGTACATGAGGCAGTTGTAACATTGCCTCAAGATTCCCAGATTCACCAGCTGGACCGGAGAGGAGACTGCCAACTGATCTTTGGACATGCTAGAATAGTACAGAGAACTCCTTTAAAATTGAAAAAAGGGCCAATGTCGTGGAGGTCCTGGGCAGACTGCAAAGGGCAGGGTTGACCATTAAGCCCAGTAAGTGTCAATGGATATGGCAGAGTTCTCCTACCTGAGACATAGAGTAGGGTGGTAAGATCAGGCCAGATCCTGCTAAAATGGAAGCTATTCAGGCATTGCCTGCCCATGTTACCAAAAAGCAGGTGAGGCATTCTTGGGGACAGCGGGGTACTACAAAACATTTGTTCCCAATTATAGTACAATAACTGCTCCCCACACAGATCTGAGAAGGAAAAACAGGCCAGATAAGGTAGTGTGAACCCCAGCCTGTGAGCAGGCATTCCAAAAGCTTAAAGGGGCTTTGGAAGGGCTCCCTGTGTTAGCCAGTCTGGATTACAGCAAATAATCTGTTGCGCAGTTGGATGCTTCAAACCATAGGGTGGGGTCTGTATTCAGACAGATTTCCTCAGAGGGAGAACAGCACCCAGTTGTATATCTCAGCCATAGACTCCAACCAAAGGAGGAATGTTATGTAGCTGTAGAAAAGGAATGTCTAGCTATAGTATGGGCACTGTAGAAACTTCAGCCCTATCTGTATTGAAGGAAATTCACTGTGGTTACCAACCACAATCCCTTATGGCTACATCATGTCAGCCAGCAAAATGCCAAGTTATTAAGGTGGAGCCTAGGGTTGCAGGTATATGACAAGACAGTGCAGCAGCATAGTGGGGTCAGCAATGCCAATACAGATGAGCGCTCAAGACAGGGTAAAGGTTAATGTGTTCCCGGACAGGCCAATTTCTCTCAAGCATATTTTTCTAGGGTCGCTTGAAAAACTGGCTTGAGTCTTCAAAGGGGCGAAAGATGTGATGATATGAGGTGGTGCCAACTGTGCCAGTGAGAGTAGGGCAGTGCATGTTTAATGTATGCCAGCATAACTAGCTTGAGTTTTTTAAAGAATTTTATCTCATTTTACTATCACCCTGTTTGTACAGAAGCTTGTATTAAAAATGCATTTGTAAAGCTGCTTATGTTTAAAATGCATCAACAATGGGTCCTGCTAGACAGAAAAGAGATACACATGTATGTTAGACAGTATTATTTTAACTGGTTAAATGTATATGTTTTAACAGAGAATTCTGGAAGGGAAGAGGTTAATCTCAGTCCAGCTAATTTTGAAAAATAGGTTGAAAATTAAATGGGTTGGTGTTATAGTTTTTAAATGCTGCAAGAGATCTTAGCAAAGCTCTGGGTATGTATTGTACCAGAATCAGATGACAAGATGTAATGTCATTCTATAACCAACACTAAAATGATTCTTTAGATAATCATGAGAGATATGATGGAACTCTCGCAGCAGCACTTTGTTCTTCAGAACCTGACAGGAAAGATCTCTCCCAAATATCTCACACAACCTCATACCTCATCTTGCCTTGCTGTAGTAAGCAACTCAACACTCATCATCTTGCCTTGCTATAGTTAGAAACGTAACTAGGGAACAGTAATTCTTTAGTCAGTCAGGAAAATATAGTGAGATTAGTTAAGTATTGTTTTTTCTGCATCTGTGTGAATCTATCCAAATGTGTTATTTTTTATATCTCCTGTGATTGCAACTCTTGTCTTTATTGCAGCTATATATTCAACATTCTCATGTTTTCTATTTTATTATTTATTATTAAATATTTCTATACCTTTCATTACGGCTGGTCTTTTAGAGAATGCTTTTAACATCTTAAGTGTATTTATGCTTATTTTAGTGACATTGTGACTGCTCCTGAAAGCCTTGCTCCATTGGTCAAACTACCTTTTGTATTAGTATTAATTTTACTCAGTATAATTGAGTATCCTTGTAAGACCCTTAGTGTAGCTGACTGGTGGCAATGTAATTATCTTATAGTCTGGGCAGAGTGGGCACAGCTGAAAAATCTATGCCAACCTTTCCCAGGTGTGTGTGTGTGTGTGTGTGTGTGTGTGTGTGTGTGTGTGTGTGTGTGTGTGTGTGTGTGTGTGTGTGTGTGTGTGTGTGTGTGTGTGTGTGTGTGTGTGTGTGACAATCAAACAATCAGATATCTGCGTGTGTGTGTGTGTGTGTGTGTGTGTGTGTGTGTGTGTGTGTGTCAGCTACTTGGAACTTGGATATAGTGCTCCAAAGTGGTCAGTGTGGAGTCTTATTTGGGTCCTGGAGAGAGAGAGAGAGTGCAGCCTCAGGTCTGGAGTGTCCTTCCTGTGTGCTAAGGGAAATTGTGCTTGGTGCAGAGAGCTGCATCTGGAAACACTGTGGGCATCCACTTTTGTTCCTAGTGGCTGTCCCTCACCTGCATCAGTGATGAGGATTGAGACTCTTTTATTACTGACCCAAAGTAGGGACATTCACATTTACTATCAAGGCCATACCTGCCCCAGGAAACCTGTAGTACAACAATAGGAAGAACATCCACTCTGTGAACTGTCAGGTGTCTGTAGTGCCCCAAGCATTGTTTATATTGTACCTGTATGCCATCTGAGAAGTTCATATGAGTCACATATTTGGCACATGTTCAACCAATGTGAAGAGTTGCTACATGGGAATTTCCGCATGCTAGATAAACAAGATTCATGAAACATACTAGATTGTGTATTCTGACCACTGATGGGAAACTTCTGATGTCAACACCTAAGGATGGGCACTGCTATGCAGTCCAAATGTATGAGGCAAGGTATTTGCAGTATGTGTGTCTTGCTATACAACATTGTATTACAAAACAAATGGAGCAGCAAGTGAACACCATGACAGAGCATTTCTTACTGGTCACAGCAGCAGTAGCATAAGAGCAGTGTCAAGAGTTAGGGGAGAATCATGCAATAGAAGCATCACAGATCTGGCTCAAGTGGGAACAACACATTGCAACACTGACAAAGGCATGGCATATAGTCCATTATGTGCCATGATACATACATCACAAACTAAAATGACACATATAGTTCCACAACTGGACTGTGCAGGACAGTGCATGGATTGGCCATGCTGCACATCACATATCACTGTACCAGACAGGTTGATTAATGGACAGGGCAAAGTCATAATCACCTGCATAGATTAAGGGGGCAGAGAAACAGGCTACTGCAATACTATAATGAGGGTTAGCATTGTGGGAGGTGAACACATCAGCCACATACTCTGGAAGGAGGTGGGGAATCAAATGTCACATCCTCCAGCAGAGGGGTTCAAGTTTCAGCACAGTAACTTTAGCATTGTCCACTCTATTGGCTTGGGATATTGGGGCACAATGTGGTCCTTAGGAGGGAAAGGGTTGAACAACATAACTTTGTATATGCACCCTAATAATGCATCCAGTGTATTGAGCATGATAAGTAGAGTCACCCATGACAATGCACACAAATGGGGGTAGCAGGCTGTGTGTCCACAGGTGTTAAGGTAGGGATAAAAGTATAAGATCATGCATGTGCAGTCTGATGTTGCATCCCAGGTAGTGAGATGGAGCGTTGGTGTCACATATGACTTAGATAATGTCCTTAACTGAGGGTGGCTGAATGTGTGCCCAGATGTGACATGGATGTTGTCTCACCAATGGTTTGAGTGTCTGTTTTGGGAAGGCCGGTTCACAACCACCTTTCATCTAGAACCTCCCATGACCACTGACTGCATGGCCAACAGATGCAGACCAGATGGTGGTTGCAATTCTCTTCTGCAGTCCTTTGCTCAGTATACAGGTGCTGCCCACTGCCTAATATGTATTTGGTTAGTTCTGTGGTGCTTCATGCAGTGACTTTCTGAAATAGTAGTGCTGCAGATGTGCACAACAATTGCCTGTGAATCCTAGCAACTGTTAGACATTTACAGACCAAATCTCTCTGAAGCATTCCATAGTTGCCTATTTTCACACTGTAGTGCAATCCTGGAGTTGGTATATATAGTTAGGGGGGTGGGGGGCACAGTTCCCCACCTAGGTGGGTTTCAGATGGTATGGTGTGTATTGTGTAGTTTTGGGCAAGTGTTTACTTTCCCTGGGAAACTTTCCGTGGTTCAGGATTTTAAGTTTTGCTATTTTTGTCTCATAAAAATAATGTTTCGGATCGTGGTCTTTCGATTATATAAATATATATATATATATATATATATATATATATATATATAAAATATTATATTAAAACATTTATTACATTATACTTAAACATATACACAGTGCAGAATTAAAACCAAAACATACTAGGAAGTGGAAACTAGGAATCATTATCTGTTAAAGTCAGTTAATATGAATCAATAGAAAAATGCATCACACTGAATAAACCATTAAAAAGTCATTTAATCTAAATAATGCAATATAATATAGTCATTAATAATTTACTTTATCATAAATAATGCCAAGATTATTCCACAGGCACACACTTTTTTATCCCCTAAAAAACAGAAAGTAAAATAAGCAGTGAAAGCTGCTTCCTCGAGGAACACATAGCCATTTTAATTCATTCAGGTTCACACAACAAACCAAGACAATCAGTCTGGCACACAAAAACTTATCACAAACTTTTAAAGACTTGAAATGTGTCACATGACATGTAGATACACCAGTTCCCTGAAATCAGCTATAATATTTATACGATAGAATTTACTGCTGTATATAAAGGATGACTATGACTGTCGACAAAGAAAAAAAATCTATAAAATACAGTAATGCTTCTAAATGATGGCATTAAATGGAATAAGAATAAATGTATTAATTATTTATTTCTTTGCATTTGTTTTCCAGGAAAGTCTGACAAGGAAAAGCCCATTTTCAGAGGAGGCCAATGGTGAAAAGATAAAGAAAATATGCAATATATAACGTGATTTCTTTCGCACATATTAAAAAAATAATGCAGTATACAGCATGACAATTATTAATAAATCTTTACAGGAAAAACAACAGGCACAATAAGCAAAGAAAGTTAAAGCAAACAATAGAAATTTTCAGTTACAGAGAAATAGTATATACATGTAAATATTGCAGTAGTTCAAAAAAACATTCTTGATTAAATCCAGCAGTATGCAGTTAAGTTTTGTATTCATGGTAGCCCTGCTAACTACCACTGAGTGACTGAAGAGCAGGCAGGTAATCCCCAAAGGCTAATAGGTGATAGAGTATGTGATGTAGACAGCCTTGGAGAACAAAGGAATGAGAAAAGAGGGATGCAGATGAGATATGAGCTAACAACTAGAGCTGGTAGGGAGCTGGTAGGGAGCAAGATACACAGAGAAGAGCACCTTGTTTTTTTGAGATAGAATCAATATTATCGACTGAATGCAGAATAATAAGGTTAGTGTGAAAGGCTAGATAGGTGATTGGGTCAGCGATCTAGACCTTGAAGTACAACAAGGATGTGAGAGAAAAGGGGTTCAAATAAATTATAAGATAAGGGCTAAAGGAAGGAAATGATTGGTGAGAAGGAAGGTAGAAAAGAAGAGGATGGATTTGAGTTAGAGGAGTTATGTTGTAAACAGGAAAGTAAACTGTACATATTTAATGTACATATAATGTACATACTTTCTTAGGTAGTGGGTAGAATTGTTCTTTTATTTTAACCAAGAGATGGGGAGCAGTAGTAGGAATACTGTCTTCATCAAGTAATGCTTAATTTATGATTTGAAATATTCTGAGTTGTTAATTAGTTTAAGTGTAGTCAGATGGAATTCCACATGCTTGAGATTTTGTTTTGAGTACTGTGAGTCAATTCCAGAATTGTTGGATTTAGTTATGGCAAGTGATAGTTTATCTCCTACATACGAAATACTATTTGGGGAGTAGTGCTGCATAATATTATTTAGTTGTTGGACAGTTTTCAGATTCGTAGGAATATTTATGGGTAGCTGAATATGCAACAATTCAACCAAATTAAGTTATCAGTGCTTGGCAGTGGTGAGTTTGGTAATGATGATTTGCTTTGAATATTGCAACTTTGTTATAACACTATTTAAGCTTAACTTTTTGAGAATTGTGCAAGTCAAAGGAAATAGATAGGTTGTATCTATATTTCTTCTTGCTGTAGCAATGAAGTAAGGATTTGCCCTGTATAGGAAGCCCAATTTTTGGTGTTTGTTTTTATTGCTTGCAGTATGCATTCTTCAGACTTTATCTGGTTGTCTGTGATCATAGTTAACTTTGACTTCCTAGGGATTATGAGGGGTTGAGAGTCATCCAACCAAATTTCAACAGAGGAAAAGGATTTTTTGAGTTAGTTCATAAACTTAATGTTTTAGAGTCTTACCTTTTAAACCACAGCAAGAAGAGTGCTTAAACCTAATATAAATAAAAAGTGTTGTTGAAAAGCCCCCTCCAAAAAAAAAAAGAACAAGCTTATCTTAGAGGCCCACCTTTCAGTACAATTTTGTGATTTAAAGCTTCATTTATTTAATTATGGCTTTAGACATGCAATAAAACCTACCAGTAATATTCTGATCTGTCAAGTAATGCTTCCAAGTTTCTACTTTTCATGTCCAACTGTACTTAATCAATTACATGAAAAATATTTTTTGTCATATATGAAAGTATCAGCATACCTATATAAGGCATTGCTTTTATTTCCTTTTTACTTTTACTGTATATCGATATTCATATAGTCTGTTACTCAACTTTCTAATACTCTTCCTACATAAAAGGTAGTGTAACACAAACATCTGTCAACATAAATTGCATCTGTTATGTCCATTAAGGCTGTACGTTGTACCCCGAGAAAATTTGTAGTGATGTTGAATGTTACCAATGACCTTATAGTATTTATACAAGCCTCAGTTAAAGGTTTCATGTTTCCTGGCAGATCCTACTTGGCTTACCCATATAATAGGCTTCTTTTCTGGCACAGCTTTAACATTATAGTTCTTAGTTTTTTGCTGAAAAGAAGTCAAGGTCTCCAGTCACTTGGTGATCCCCTTTGTTACCTAAAAGTGCACTCCGTTGTTAATTACACATTTTACTAGCCTCAGTAACTCTGTTGTATGTAAGACCCGTAGCCATTATCCTGAGCACTTCTTTTCCATTTGCGCCATAACATGGCAGTGACAGTACTAACACAGGATCATTTTTTACTATATAAAAGAGGAGAAAGTATGTCTATTTGGGAGATTACCTTTGAAGCAATCTCTTCTGTAATCAAGAAAATTGACCTATGTTAGTGTCCCCACTGTATGAGAATCTGCCTGAAATCAAGGGGTCTATTTTAGTGTAAGAGCTCACATATATGGATTAGATTCCAAGAATCTAAATGTCTGCAGTGCCTAAAATAAAATATTCTTCTTCATTTCCCATATATTTTCTTTGCTTAAGTAAAATCTCTGATAACTGATTCTGAGATGGCTCATTAAGGTTAAACGGTACTATGCCTGAATTATCATGTAATTGCCTGCTGTGGATAAAACTACTCTGTTCAGGTTATACCAAATATGGAAAGAGGTATTTAAGACTACCAAGCACATAGAAATTTTGAAATCTAAACTAGTTAGTGGATTTGGTTTATAGAAACTACAGTATACTGGGTTACTGGCTGGAGTTGGGCTTGGGCTGATGTAATAATGGACTTCCAATGTGGTGCAGCTCTCTTGTAAACCAAATAACATGTGATCAGTGATGGACGCAGACAATGTTTTTTAAGCAGTACTTTTATATAACTCTGCGTTGAGGTCATTCAGTAATATGCACCCAGTGTATTCTGTTCTTTCATGATTTCATTTAGTCTTTTAATTCATCTGCAGTAAATGAACGTGTTGAATTTCAGTAAAAAGCTGTACCCCCCCCCACCCTTTCTAGTGTAGCCTAGTATTCAGAGAGAGAGGTTACCCAGCTTGAGAGTGGGTATTGGTAAGGTGTTAATGGTCATGTGCAAACTGCTTTCCAACTCCTATGAATCCTATGAATGTTATTACTGGGCTCTAGTTGTTTTAACAAGGGTGCTTGAATGAAACTTACAATTTATTTTTTTTCCTATGGAGATTAGACATAAAAACTAAAAGTTGTTAAAACACTTGTTATGCTATATTCCCTGCCCTTGACTCTTCATTGTATGGGATATTTTTTGCAATGACAGGAGTCATTTTCTATACATGTATTCTATGTTTTTCATGAACTACTGTTGCACTGTCAGTCATTTATGTGGGAGAGTGTTAATGAAGTCATTAAATACTCTTTCACCCTTCTAAACATATATAATAGCTTTTCTCAGACAATCCTAATGATGGTTTAATTCTTCCATTGTTTTTTTTAAGCACTGGTCCATGTTTGAAGTCTAGTGTCCAAACTACCTTTATACAGTTCTATAGAATCTGTAGATAGTATTGTTGTTGTGTTGAGTGATTTGTGATAAAGTCACCTACCCATCTAATCTCATGCTCAGTTTTGGCCTGTGGAAAAATGTTTATAATAGGTGCTTGTTTGCAGGTCTTTTTATTTGTGGAGACTACATTTAAATAGTTACTTTATGATGGTTAAAGTGATAAAGGTACATATGCTTGTACTCTACCAAATCACCATATAAATTATTGGATATGTAGAATTTCCTTACATAGTTATGAATACTGTTTCAACTATAAGTGGACGAAATCAGAATCCCCAAACTACATCTGCAATTTTAAGTATTTTTTTGCAGAGGACAAGTCCCCCACACTCCTCAACTTATATATATATATATATGCCAACTCCATGATTGCATCAACTCAGAAAAGGGGAAATTCCACCCAAAAGGGAATCACTCCTAGCACGACTCACTGACAGCGATTTCCTATGGAGGAACTCTGCTCGTTGAAGGTTTGAATGTCAGGCAATTGAAGCTGGAGTGTTCAGTCTTCATTCACCAGTAGGTTACCCATGAATGCTAATGCTGTTGAGTACATAGTATAATGGCACAATTAATGATGTTGCTTTCTCCACTCATCCCTCAAATTGAGTTGTTTGTTGCATATTTTATATTACTTCACAGCAGCAGATATTCTAAGTTACTTACTTTTATTAGGAACTTCTGGTAATTTAATATGATTAAAGTCCCCTCCATGAAATAATGTATTTGTAATTTGTCTCTGAACTTGTATTATACCTTACCTCTTAACTACAATATTAAGATTTTCTGCCATACCATGTTCATTCCCTCACTTCCATTTCTTTGAATTTCTAAGCAGTAATCATATGATTTATTCTCTGTCTGACAAACCCATTAATACACCTCTTCAAATGCTCAGTGTTCAACATCTGCTAATGCATGTGTATCTTTTATACTGTAATAGTTGCTTCTGCTTTCATATGAATGTAATATAATTAGCAAATGTATGTGTAATTATTAACATAAATTATTTAATGTCTCTTCAGGTATATTTTTAAATGTCTGTTTAAAAATGAGTATAATATGCTGGAGCTTTTCTCCCCGGGCCTCCGCTGAAAAGTTTTTTTTGACTAAATCCAGTTGGACAAACCCAGTAAACAAAAGCAAAACAAAATAGTCCTTTTGTTTACAATCTAAGCTATGGTTGTGTCAGTATCCATCTTACCAAAAATCTTCTACCTAGATACTAGTATTGATTGTCTAGAGTCTGTAATGAGTCACCATGGTTAATTACAGTCACAGCTAGAATATTATAAAATGTTTTAGTAGTGTATGTAATGCAAGATGCTGACTTTATAGCAACTGTTACCCAAGGTATCTTCTTAAGGAATAAGATGATAAGGCTACCAATTTATAAACTTGCCTACTGAGTTTATGGTGTTCAAGCTTGGAAATTATACATCTTGCATTAAAACTAAGAAAGGTGAAACTTTCTTGACGAGTATAAATAATTATCCTGTCTTAGCAGGGCTATGATATTGTTAACATCAAATGAGAAAATATGCATCATATTGGCATGTAAATGTAAAGAACTTACTTATATTGTGAACAGATGGTCACAAGATATCTGACTTAAAATGTTCCATAACCTAAAACACGAGGCCTTGTTAGTTTCCTTAATAGTATAGCTACAGTGAGTATATTCCAGTCTAAAGAAAAACATTGAGACATCTATCTTTATACACTTCTTCCATATATGTAAAGCTTTTTCCATAAACTTGCCACTGCAAGATTGGTTGCAAAGGCAGTAAAAATCTACATGCATACATAGGTATCTTAAACAAAATATACTGAACAATTGCTAAATATTCTTTCAAGAGGGTATTACTCCATGGGTCTATAGTTGCCAATCTATCTTTGAATACACATGAATTTCTGTTTTTTTTTTCAAGCAAGTGTACAGACCTGATAGTGAACAGGAGTACTCAGCAATTTTTGGGTTCCTGAGTAAGTTTGTCCAGAAAAAGAGGCAAAATAAAATGTTTCAAGACTTGAGACATGCTGTTAAGCATTGTTGTTATTTCTCTATTATTATTTATTTAATTTCTGAAGCAGACTAACTACATGGTTTCATAACACATATATTGATCATTCCAGCTCTGAGTATATCCACGTGTTAAAGAGGTCATATGTGGTAACCCTAAGTAGGGTGGTACTACATCCCTTTTAATCAGACTTGTGATCAATATGGATTTAGCAACTGGGAAAAAGAATAGGATATATATTATATGTTATATATGCACACACACACACACACACACACACACACACACACACACACACACACACACACACACACACACACACACACACACATATATATATCTATCTATATCTCTCTATATATATATCTCTATGTCTATATTGTTACGTTACATATTACCTTGAAAATGAAAACAAATGCAGTTCTTTCTCTCTTTCAGTGGTTTTTATTAACTACAGTACACACGTCTGGGAGCCTCATATATATATATATATATATATATATATATATATATATATATCAGTCTAGGACACATGCTCGACTAGCATATGTCCGAATCACAAAAACATCGAACACACATACACGAAAGCCCCCCTGTACCCCCCACACCCCCCCTACTTTAATATTCTCACTCCGAGATCACACTACAGTGGGGAAAAGGGAATTTTCCCTTACCCGCACTGTAGTCTGATCTACGAAACAGACACATATACACGGAATGTTAAGCACTTTCGTGTATGTGTGTTCAATGTTTTGTGATTCGGACATATGCTATTCGAGCATGTGTCCGGATCCCACACACACACACACACACACATATATATATATATATATATATATATATATATATATATATATATATATATATAAATATATATATATATATATATATATAAATATATATATAAAATACATATTGGGGAAAATATTTAATAAAATGGGTGGTATCATTTTGTTTCAAGGCACTAATTTCTCAGAGCTCATTAATGTGTATTCATTAAAAAGTTATCTAACTAAAAATATTTTCATCTGTACAACTACATTCATTCATTCATCCTCACGTACCCACCTTATCATATTCCTGGTCACAACATACCTAGATATTATCCTTGCACTCAGCAGGCATCCAAGCAGAGAATCACTCCTGGATGGAGGCAAGCCCTTTGCAGGATGCTTGCTCACAGGCTTACAGACTCACATACACACACACACACACACACACACACACACACACACACACACACACACACACACACACACACACACACACACACTACTAGCATGTCCCTTCGTGGGTTGAAGTGACTGGACACTGCAACAAAAACTCATGCAGACACAAGAAGGACATGCAGACTCCACACAGAAGAAACCACAGACAGGCACTGAAATGAGGGTCAATCATAAAGTATAACTGTGCTGCTGATTATAATATTAGGTTCATAAGTAATTATGAGACAATCTGTCTACAGACTATTACATACGTAGTCAATAACCAGATAGTGACTAAGGAAGAAAATCAGATCCTATACTTTGTGTTTGTGACACTTTAACCATCAACCCAACCCCCAGTAGTAAATTTTGAAAGACCTAGCCAGTCTAGAGTCTTCACTGTCTAAAGCCTTAAACTTCCTGTGATAAAAACCTATTTGATATATGAAAATGACCCCTTAAGGGCATACCATTGTTTCAGCTACATGGCTTCTGAATGCCCATGACTTTTTACTTTTTAAGTCTTTATGAGTACAACCATGCCAATAAAGCCAAACCCCAGTAGGTATAGGTAGGCATGTTCTGGCCTTTTTTGAACTTTTTAGTACAGTAAAAGTTGGTTGTTTCCATATTCCACAGATGTAGAAAAACAATCTAGAGAAATGTTTCTATATGGCACAAATGTATAAAAACATTCTATGGAAAATGATACTAAGGGGCTTATTTACTGATGTGAATTTTCCCATAGAATTAGAAGACAATGAATTCAATTACATTAAAGCTGCCTCATCAGATGATGATTTTTGATCCATGTGTCACAAGAACTGAGGATGAAGCATGTGTAACTATACAAAAAATAATATTTTTACATATTGTAACCTGTTAGTATGAAACAGTAATGCATTACTGAATCAGCTGCATTGATGTGAACATGACACATTATATTTATATCATAAATTATTTAAATTATCAGTATCTTGTTTAGTTATAGATTATTTCCTCAGTCCAGCAAAGTCACACAAGAAATGAAAAACAGGTTTTCAAATGCTGTCATTATGGTGAGGGCCTAATATTCAGTTTCTTGGTTTATTGTCTGTATCTCTGCCAAGGATGTGCCAAACAGAAACTTAGCTTAGAAAAAATGCAGGATCATTTTTGTCAAGTCTTACTATAGTTTTTGTCTGATGGGTTATTAACTTTCTACAACTGTAACATCTCTCCACATTAGTTATCCAGCTTCAACTAGAAGGATGTACAAATAATCTAATAGGAATTATCTAGATAATAATTTTGTATAACAACTGTTGTTTTAGCATGCATGTGGTAGAGCTAGCTTGCAGGTCTGAAGGGAAGTAGTAGTGAAATCATTATTACACGTCTCATCTGCTATATAATGTTTCATACCCACAACTTAGTGTTTAAACAAAAACTGCATATGCAAAATCTACTAGAATTAAGGAGTTTTAACTCAGCTCATCATCTCTGCATGATGTTCTCTACGTTTGAATTTAAATCTACAATTTTACTGAGAATTCAGCTGGCAGTGAACGAATATTTAATTTTTCATGGAGAGATGTAGACAAACTGGCAAGAAACAGAAAGGGGTCCCTCATATATGTGATAACATCTCATACCTATAACTGTTAATGATAGATGCTTTTGTGGGGCCATTACACATGAAAAGCAAGTGTTCTGTTTTTCTGACATAAGAAGCAAACATTAAAGAAGTCTGGAGATGTCCTATGGGACTGTTTTCTCTTCTAAGCAAGTCCAGTGAATAAAAAAGCAACTTGTTAAAACTTGTTTTTAGTGATATAAATTTGAATCCCCAGATAAAAAGAGTGTCATGTTCAAAGCTCATTTATGTAAACAAAAATCAGTCTTTCTCAGTCTCCATATTCCATTTCTGAAGCCTTGACTTTCTACTCCTTTGACAAGCAAATGACAAATCTTTACTTATTCACTTTCATTATGAAAGCCTGCATAAACCAGGCAGTCAGAATGGGAAACACGGTGGCTTATTTTCATAGGTCAGGAAAGATGCAGTAGGTGACTTACAAGTTGCTGATGTTACCTGGAGGACAAGTAATAAAAGATTTGCAAGTTCTTATAAATTAAGGAAAGAATTAACTGATTCCACAATTATCATGTAAGGGACTTTCCCTTTGGGATCAAAACAGCCAATCAGGGGTACGTTCCACAGTCACTCAAATCCCTACCATGAATTATTGCTATGTAATACAATGGGTATGCAAATTCTAGACATCTGATTGGCTAATGAACCACTGATGCAGTTATGATACTGAACCAATATATCAGGATTTTTACATCAATCACATAAAAAGCAGTAATATTTGTAGCTGCCAGTTCTATGGCACAGAAGGACTGTGCACCAGAAGACCCAAGAATCAACAATTGACAAGAATAAAGGAGGAACCATCTGAAAAGAGTTGGAGGAAGCACCTGACACCTGCTCATCTAGCCTTGGGGAAGGAAGATGATTCAGTCTACAGACATACATACACCGTTTGAAGCTGAAATGCTAAGGCATGCAGCACTGTGGCTGTGATATGTACCTGTCTGTGCCAGACAACACATGAATGCCATAGCTGTCACTAGTATGGAAATGTGCACATACTTTTGGATGTCACTGTGGACCTGTATTTTGGAAGTTGAACATGCCAAAGTTTTGGGGGAGTTAGGGGCCAAAAGCTTTCAAACTCCATACAGGATAACAGCTGTTGTCCTCAGTGCTCGTCTTTTCCCCCAACATTAAAGCATAACTTAAAAAAGGGGGTGCTGTCCTTAAAAGTGTGCATGTCATTGTACCATTCCTTCAGAAATGCAGTAAATATCCTGGAGTTTTGACAGCTACCTAATTTCTCTTCATTTTGCCATTCTTGACTGTTTCATAGCAGTATCTTATACCTAGTGTCCATGAACACTGGTAGTGATGGAGGAATGAATGGATCACTGAAAGAAATGGGCTAGATGTTTTTGTATATATCTGAATGACAGACATCTGACATGCTCTCATACTGGGGAACCATGGCGCTTGGATGCAGTGACTATTAATGCATCTTTTCCAGAGATACCCGAGTCCACAGACATCAGTGTCTGTTCTATGTCTATTAAAGTGTTATTAGCATCCTCATGGGTGACTTCTGCTCTCTTACTATAACTGTTAACTGAGATACAACATTAATGTTGTAGTAATACAGAACTTACTATGGGGTAGCCACAGAATGAGGACATAACTGGAAGTATTACCACAGAGTGTTTGCTTTCTTGAGAATGAATTTCAACTAAATGACGTCTTTGAGTTAGTTACTAGAGCTGTGAATGAAGGCAAAGTGGTTCATACAGCCTACCTTGATTTGGCAAAGGCCTTTGATACCATTCCCCACTCGGGAATCACAGAAAAACTCACTAAGCTAGGCATCAATCCCTATATCACTAGGTGGGTTGCAAACTGGCTTACAGATAGAATGCACAGTGTGAAAGTATCTGACTCCAAGTCAGACTGCCGACCAGTCACGAGTGGAGTCCCACAGGGTTCGGTCCTGTGTCCTCTCCTGTCTGGTATCTACTTCTCTAAAGTCCAGGCCAACATGAAGGGACTCTGGCTGACAAAGTTCACAGACAATTGAAAGTTGGGAGCTATTATTAACTCCCCAAGTGATGTTGACATCCTACAGAAAGGCCTCACTGAGACCAACACCTAGTGTCAGAACTATGGTCTTAAGCTCAATGCCAAAAAATGTGTTGTCATCCCCTTCAGGAAAAACCTGGTTCCCATGAATTACTACATTGATGGTAGTCCACTGAACACAGAAGGCATTATAAGAGATCTGGGAACACAGGTTGACTGCAACCTCTCTTCTGACTACCACATTGACACTGTGGTCAGAAAGTCCTTCTATGTGGCACATCTCATCACTAAGGGTTTTGCATCCAGGAAGAAAGAGGTCATTGTCTCCCTCCACTCTTCCCTCATTAGGCCAGTCATTGAGTACAATTCCCCTTTTGGCATGTACCTCAATAGACATCTGCAACAACTGGAGAGGCCACAAAAGTACCTCACAAATAGGATCCTAGGCCTTAAACACTTGTCCTATATGAACAGACTCAAAAAACTCCAGCTATTCTCTGCATCAAATCGCCTACTTAGAGGCGATTGCTGCTTGGCTTACAAAGCCATGTCTGACCCAGCTCTGTTAGAAATGCTACATCTAAAGAAATCCCAATCCCTCAACACCAGACACTCCAGAAACCCCAACCTCATTACCCCAATCAACAGAATGTGCTGGAGGGACAGGTTCATAACCCAGAGACTACCCATGCTCTGGAATAGACTTTCTATACATGTTAAGCAGAGCACCTCACTGGCCTTCTTCAAGACAAATCTTGATGAGTGGATGGGAAATAGAAAATTCACTCCGGGGATCACTCCAGTGGTTCTACTCAACAGAGGCACTGGGAACTAAGGTCGGATGGCAACAATGCCAGGGTAATTCTACGGGCTAGGCTTGTAAAGGCACCAGGGCTATTAGCCTAGTACACAACTATGAACCTATGAACCTATGAAAATACCAGTCCAGAAAGGAAGTGATCTCTTTTTCTGCACCTCTTTATACTGAGTGACCCCAGGTATAGCTAATGAGGCTCACCTGATTTAAATCTTTCCAAATCACTTACTAGTTAACTCTACACTGAAATTGTGCAGGAGCATCATAGAAATCGTTAGGTCTTATACTGTGCTACAGATGAATAAGCTGAACAGCAGAACATAAGGTCGGAACATAACTGTGCAGCTAGGAGCCCCACAGCTAACAGTGAAGCTTGCCCAGCATTCAGTAACGGGATCCTAGTGAGATATTGTGAAATATGAACCAGCTGCCATACTGGGTCTCCCATCATGCAGCATTGTAGAGATGGAGGCTCTAATATGCATTATGAGCACTAAAAGAAGGACACTAGTATGCTGTAAGAAGGAAACCACTATTTTTGTATTATCTACAGAGGGATCACAATGGAAAGTTACTGTAGCATTACAGAAGTGCTTCCAGAAAAACAATAAATACATGGGATGAATTAGCATGCAAACACTCTGGGATACCTATAACAACTAAACATTCCACAAAAGGTATGATGACCTACTGCAAAGATACATAACAGCTGATAGAGTTTTTGGTTTTAATATATATTATTTTTGTATCCAAAAAATATGAGCTAACTGTAACATCAAAACTGATGATATTTCAGACATAGCAGAGAGGTGATAACCACTAACAGAGCAGTAAGTTGGAAACCTAACTCACTGGGCATGGGCAGTTCGAAACTACAGCCCTCCTCAAACAAAAATTGAGGCGCAAACAAAAAAAAATCTAAGCTTTATATTTTCTTAATATTGCTGACATTCATTCATTCATTCATTCATTCACTGTCACTACTGAATGAATGCTAGCAATGCCAGCTCAACACTTCTGCCCAAATGACATTGCAGATTGTGTCTCCCTTACAGCTTGCCCCTGGGGCAGCTGCCCCTTTCACCTTGCCCTAACTATGGCTCTGACCACTGCACTACAAAAATAATAATACTTACATCTAAACATGGTACTTATGCATAGCAGCAGATATTGAGTCTTTAAAAAGTGTATAACTTAAGTCCACAAGAAAACTTGAACTAAGAACCATAATAACCATTATACAACAGAGGTAGTAGCATTAATGCTGAACGACTGTATTATCTCAGTGGATGTAGTGTAAGACTATGTTTAATTCTGACATGTTAATTAAACCTTGAATGGTAGCTAGTAATGACAATTGCCAGTTTATTCAAAGGCCATGCAATACTTCTACTCAGGCCATATAAGTCTTAGGAAATGTGCATTATCTGGTTATACTGCCAGGTATACTAACAAATAAAATCTAACTTCCAGGCTTCATACTTATTAACGATATATTAAAACTAGATTATCAGGTTCTATTTTGTGGGCTGTTTGGAAGAGATCTCCTGTTATAATGACTTTACTGGTTCCACTGTTTACTTCCATTGTTTGACTTATATTAGAATTCTCAGTTTTCCTGCAGTCCTTTTCTAAATACCATTTAATTAATCAGAGTGAACAGATTTAGAGGAGGTGGGCTAAGTGAGTAAGTGGTCTAAAATGATTTCAGTCTGTAATTAGGCTGTGAATGTTGAAATTGTACTGCCTGTTTTAAAGCAGAGTTAGCAGTATCCTCATTCTACTTTAAATGCTCTTTGGGGATTAATATTCATTCACCACTCTGGGTTTGCCTACTGGTAATTTTATGTTAAATTTATATGAATTCAAGTCGAACTTGACAAGGAATATACTAATAGTTCTGACAGGATAAACTTGTTGGTAGAACAAATGCTTCAAATGTGGAATGGGCTGCCTGTTGATTTGAGGGGGATACATTTTGTAAACACTATTAAAAAGCTATGGATATCTTTTAAAGGGAAAGGGAATGTACAGTGTGGTACATCATATCCTGATCAGACAACATTAAGTCAATATGTACTAATTTCTTGTTTGGAAACTGAGATGCACGTGTATGCTTTATGTACAATGAAGCTTGGTTTTCATATATCTGTTCATCTTAATATTGTCTTACATCACTATAACAGCTAAAAGCATCTGTTTGGTCAAATCAGTGGAAAAGTTTTGGATTCCTTACCTCTTTACTTGGTCTCTTATAGACTCCTCTATGGCGATCCAGTCTAGCTTTTACATTTTGAAAGATATGACCCATCCTGACATTCTTTTCATTGACAAAGCAAATGGTTACAGAAATACTCAATTAAACCTTCATTGACAGATAAATAAAACATGTGAGTTTGATGGATTCACATCCTAACATATTCCCCACCTCAGGAACAAATTCCTGCTACACAACAAGAAGAGGAGCACCATTTCCACCTTCAAGGTAACTCAAGATATTTGAAAAGGCAATCAAAAATTTTCCCCTCTCTATCTTGTGTTGCCCTCCTGGAGGCTGGAGTGAACTTTTGATTATGGGTTATTGGCTGGTGTGTACACTTAATATTAAATAATTTCCTATGAACATGTGAACCTGTGAGCATGTAATTACCTATATGTACAGTATGAGTGATTTTTATTTTAGAAGGGTTGGCTGCATACATAGAGCATGACATATGTCCATGTCACACAACATATTTGTACCACTGACGGTGGGGTGCCTGTCAGACTGAGGTTGCCTTGGTAAGTAAGGGCACTGCACATATACAGTTAATGGTGCGGGTAAAATTCATGCTAACCTCCATGACTGCTTCACTGTTACATACCAAATTTATTAACAGGATAACTTCTGCTTTGTCTGTGTGATGGAATCCACTCAATACTCTTAAAAGCTGCCCAGGTGAGCACTGATATAATTACAACTATAGGCTTAGACTACAGTACCTATGTATGTATGAGTTAAAAAAAGGTGTAAAGTTTATGAACATATTACTAGGATTCATGATTTGCAGCATAGCAGAAGCAGGCAGAGAGAAGGGCAGCCCATAGAAAGAGGTATAAAGGGTAGCTGGAAAGCGTGGTGAGTGACCCACTTATCGTTACTGTTCATATCTAGCATTTATTGTTAACCTTTGCAGTTTGCATTCTTAGCATCTCTACATTTTCCTCAATGTACTGGTAAATTAAATTCCAAAAAAACAGAGATATATTATGCACAAAGGGAAGAGAAGGCAGTCAGGTGCAGAAAATCATATGATAGATCCCTTTACATCTAGGATACACAGAGGACCCAGTACCATTAACCCTTTATAGTAGTAACAAGTGGGAGTGGATTCAGAAATATATTTTGTGACCATGGAAATTGGGAACGTAGTCCCTCACAGTGTACATTGCCAATTAGCTCCATGAGGTATGAAATTCCAATAGCCACAGACTGACCCATGACGGTGTTTGCAAAATTGCATATTATGTGACAGTGCATGTGTGTATGGGGGGAGGGTTGTTGCTTTTGTTATTGTTGGTGCTGTTGCTGAATAAAATTATTTTCATTATGCAGACATCTGTATATTTTCTTAGTCTGCATGATTTCATGCATTCTGGTATAATGTATGTGACAGGGGATGCTATAGTGGCTTATGGCACCTACATAGCTGTTTCTGATAATTTACCTTTACTCTCCATAGGTTCTGTATATGCCTGTGCCACACACTGATAAGGCTTTGCATTTGTAGATGTCAATTTCTGTCATGCACCGGTTTCTGCATATCTGTCTGCACACTGTAATTATTATTGATATTATTTTATTAGATCTTTGATTTTTTTTTAATTTTGCTTGATATTCTTAAGACTTTGATTTATATTTTCCTTGTCATTCCGTTCTGACTGTTCATTTACCTTTATGTACTAACAGCATACTTTCTTAGACTCTTACCCCAGATTCTAGTTGAAAAAGAAACAATTAAATGTGCTTTTCTAACCATAACTTTTTAAGTACAGAGTTTAAATGAGCTACATCCATCCATAACCCTTTTTCACATGTTGGGCATGGGGCAGAGTGCAGTTCTCAATCATCTAGGGCTGAGGTTTACACCGCTGGTGGCAAGCCCTGCCATGGTAGTTCTTCCACACCACATGCTCACAGCTATGGACAATTTAGAATGTCCAGTCTACCTAGTGTATGTCTTTCGAATGTGGGAGGAAACTCAGGTAAGGTTTGCATACTCCTCACAGAAGGCACCCAGTGCAAGAATCGAACTGGGGAACCTCTTGCTGTGAGGCAACAAAGCTATCCACTGTGTCACTGTGCTGCCCTTTAAAGGGGGGCTACATGGCCATGATTTTTTATGAATGGAAATGTTACTTGATTATGAATGTTTTGTTTATTTTGATGTATTTATTTATTTTCTTACTTTTTATTTATGTTAATATACAGAGCCAATATCATTCAGAATTGTGTTATACCAAGACAGAGACGATTCACTTACAGGAAATTAGAAGGGGAAGTCTATTAACATGCTGTGAATTTTTTTTTCTGTCATTTTTTTTTTAGTTTAAAATTTTAAATATCTTTTTTACTGCTTAGCACGGAAATGGTGCAGAAGGAGAACCGGACGTTTTGTTCAGCTCTGATAAAATGTTGCATTAAGTGAACACACAGGCACTTAGTAATCAGTGTGGTTTGGCACAAGCTAACCTTTCCACTAGTCTAATTCTAGGCTTTCAGGAGGCAAGATTGCACAATACGACAGAGCATTTAGCAACTATGCCAGCCATCAGGAAGGATGTAGCACCCTAACCCTCTTCTGTGACCTACAGATAGAACGGGGACCAAAAATTAAAACCAGAATGTCCACATTAGAGGAACAACATATTCTGATGAAGACCTTGCTGTATTTCTACAACAGGAGAGGCATGGGGCAGCCATAAAGTCATACTCTAATCCATGTGTACAATAGTAACAATGTAGCATGTTGCTTAATTTGTGGTGGTGGGAGCAGCAGAGTTTATCGTATGGCATTTGTTTCACTGCTATTAGTTTCTCCATGCTGACATAACTTGAAACAGTTTGTAGCAAGGCACTATCTTGCAAATGCTGTGACAGTGCTTTAAATCTGCTTTATGCTCCTGAAACCCTATTTGACAGGTTCATGTCTACTCAATAGTGGATATCTTTCCTGCAAGGCAGTCTGAAGACTTCTTCACTTAACATTTCACTGACTGACTGACTCCTCAAAGGAAATGACTGCATTCAGCCTTATATGCTTTAAATACTGTATCTTTCCTATGATAACATAATTTAGGCTCAGCAGGAGGGTACAGTACTAGAGCAATATGTAGACATTCGTACATGTGTGCATGTAGATATGTTCACATATCTGTGTACTTGCATGCATGTCCATGCATGTGTGATGTATATATGTAACTATATATGTAATGTTTTATTTATATATATATATATATATATATATATATATATGTACATATACATACATATATATATATATATATATATATATATATATATATATATATATATATATATATATATATATATATATATATATATATATATATATATATAGATATATATATATATATATATATATATATATATATATACACACACACACACACACACACACACACACATATATATATATATATAGAGAGAGAGAGAGAGAGAGAGAGAAATATGTGTGTGTGTGTGTATATATATATATATATATATATATATATATATATATATATATATGTAGAGGAAGCTGCAGTGGTGCAGTGGTAGCATTGTTACCTCACAGCAAGAGGTTCTCCTGTTCGATTCTCAGCTGGAGTGCCTTCTGTGTGGAGTCTGCATGTCCTCCCCGCAGTCGAGTGGCGTTCGAAAGACATGCGTGAATGGATGTGCCTTCGTTGAAGGTTGGGTGTCAACTGCCAATCATTAGCAGACCAGTGTTCCGCTGTGGTGACCCCTAACCGAGAAATACATATAATTATTATCACCCCTAAACAGCATCTACATTAAAGCACAATTCACAAAAAATCCATTAAGAACTCAATTCACTGAATACCCTTAAAACAAAGCATAGTTCATTGCAAATAGTAATTAAATAGTTTTGTTTTGCCCATGCACAACATTACCAACCACAAATAATACATATATATATATATATATATATATATATATATATATATATATATATATCTACAAAAACACAGCTCTTACTTAAAATTCTATTTTTCCGTGCCAACCAACTCTCACCTGATCACGAATAGAAACAACAGCTTGTGAACCTAAGTACACACAAAAATTTCTGTGGTGCTATATTAGTTATATTAGTCAAGCCACAGTGGTGCAGCAGTAGCGTTGTTGCCTCACAGCAAGAGGTTCTCCCGTTCAATTCTCAGCTGGAGCACCTTCTGTGTGGACAGTCGAGTGGCGTTCGAAAGACATGCGTAGAATGGCCTTTGTTGAAGGTTGGGCGTCGAGCTGGCACCTCGGCACCGTAAAAAGTTACTGCCAATCATTAGCGGACCGGAGTTCTGCTGTGGCGACCCGTAACCGGGAAAAGCCGAAAGAACAACAGCATTCTCACCGTTTTTATATGGCTGTACAGCATTGCTTGATGGTATAGTCAAGTAAACATTATGGATTTAAATTTGTATCCTCAGAGATAAAGCTGTATAAATATATGCTGCCTCACAACTTTTAGTTCATTTCTTGGATGGGATGCCTTCTGTGCAGAGACTGCATGCCCACCCTGTCTCTACAGGGGTTTTCAGTGTTTCCTTGTTTAGGGATAGTCCATATGTGTGCCTCCAAATGTGAATGCTTATGTCAGACACACTGTTCTGCCACATTAATCACATCCTGTAGCAGTGGTACATTGTATCAATTATATTGCTCATGATGTGCAAAGCTGGCACAATGTGCTCCTGCATCAATGTGTCATACTACTGTCCTGTTACACGTCACCATGTGTCAGAATTTTTCAAACACATTTCCTTGCTGCAATGACCTAAGATCTTTGCTGCATGTATCCAATATTGACATGCATTCATGCAGATAGCTGATCTGTCACCTGTAGTATTCTTTCCTGTGTGCATCTGCATGACTCTAAATGGTACCGTGTGTTAGTTCCATAAATTGTTAGAAAGCTAGCCCAGAAGGGCAAGGCATGAGCAATATGTGGCAGAAGGACAGGGCCATGTCCTACTGTAAGGTAATGAATGTGCTACGGTTACTGCTCAGGACCTACATTCTTCAGTGAAACTTCAGCAGTATACCATGGGATGTACTGGGTCACTTTAAGCCACTTTCTAAGAAATGTTAGGCTTCAGCATATAGAGCAAGAGATTGATGCGTCATAGGTTCATAGGTTCACAGGAGGTTACTAGGCTAGCGACCCTGGAGCCCTTACAAGCCTAGCCATGTTAATCCCGAGTTGCCTTAATTGTCCTCTGTTAGATGCATGTAGTTTGCAGAGCAAGTCTATGATAAACACCAACTACCCCTGTCCATGAGGGACATGGGTGCCACCCTGGGGTGAGTTTGCAGTCTCCCATTCATTTGTCCGATTCCACTTGAGTAGGGTCAGTAAGAAGCTTTGCTTCATGTGAAATGAAAGTTATTCCAGAGTAGCAGCAATCTCTGGGAGCTATATCTGTCTCTCTAGCATGTTCTGTTAATGTCACAAGCTAAGTTAAGATCCCTAGAGCGAGTGACTCTTATGCCATTTGACTTGTGGATGTGCAGCATTTCCATTAGGGCA
This sequence comes from Protopterus annectens, assembly GCF_019279795.1. Lineage (NCBI taxonomy): Eukaryota > Metazoa > Chordata > Ceratodontiformes > Protopteridae > Protopterus > Protopterus annectens. Next base: position 1,105,032,766 of record NC_056743.1, read on the forward strand.
GGGTCAGAGACTGCCCTGTAGGCCAGGCACAAGTCACCTCTCAGCAGTTTATACAATACAGATTACAGTGACCGGGCTTTCAATCTATCCCCATAAGTCATGGTTTGGAGGCCCTGTATCTCTTTGGTGAGAAACTGCTGTGGTCTCTCCAACTGCTGCAGGTGTCTGGTGAGGTACATGCAAAAGGGATCATTGTACTCTATTAATGGTCTGATGAGGGTCAAGTATAGTGGAATTAAACCATCCTTAGACCTGGATGTGATGCCCTTACTTATGAGATGCACAACATAGAAGGCTTTCCTTACCACCGTGAAACCTTGGTGGTCGAAGTTCAGATTGCTATCTAAAAACTAGTGTGGTCTCCTTTAAGGCCCCTGAGCCAGTGGTAAACATTACTCAAACCGCTGAATCACTTACAAATGCCTTCTACCAGCACCTACAGGACTGCATGGATCAGGCAATCCCAAACAAAACTAAGACTCTTTGTACCAAAGGCAAGCGTCCAGTCTGGTGGACCCCAGCCATAAACAAGCTCTACAGCAAAAGGAGGAAGCTACTACAAGATAGAGCAAAATCCTTGAAAGGTAAGACACCTTTGATCATTATAAGTAAAAAACTAAGAGCTCTCATAAAATCATCCAAGGCAAATTTTGAGAGAAAAATCGCCAAGGACTCAAAAGACAATCATAAGGCCTTCTTTAGCTATGTTAGAAACCTAGGAGGAAACTCCCAGATATGCTCAGAATTAGTTCAAAATGATGTGAAGATTACTGAACCTACACACATTGCCAACATACTGGCTGACAGGTTCAGTGCAAACTTCTCCCCCCCCTCCACCCCAAAAGGAGAGATATCTATACCAGAGGATTGTAGCCCCCCAAACATCTCCAACGCCCAGGTGAGAACTGCTCTCTCAAGGCAAAAACACAGCATCCATGGGACGGATGGTGTCCCGGCTGTGTGCTCCATGAACTCAATGAGGAATTAAACCCGCAGTTAGGACAGCTGTTTAATCTTAGCCTCACCTCAGGATACGCACTCCAAGGAGTGGCGCGGCGACTGTGGTCCCACTTCACAAGGGCGGTGCCTCCACCGACCCTGGAAATTACCGTCCCATTAGCTTGACAAGCCTTATCTGCAAAGCCATGGAGAGGATCATAATGGAACTCATAAATAAAGACATAGGGAACTTGCAGACTTTGGATCCAACCCAGTTTGGCTTTGTCAAAGGCAGATCATGCCTTTTAAACTTGGTTGACTTTTTCGAGACAGTCACCAAGGCCATTGATGAGGGAAAGGCAGTCCATACAGCCTACCTCGACCTGGCAAAGGCCTTCACACAATACCCCACTCAGGTATCATCGAAAAACTCATCAGCTTGAATGTAAACCCATACATCACAAGATGGGTTGCAAACTGGCTAAGTGACAGAACCCACAGGGTCAGAGTTGCTGGAGCCATGTCAGACTCAAAGCCTGTCACAAGTGGTGTCCCACAGGGCTCAGTCCTGGGTCCACTCTTGTTCAGCATCTACTTTTCTGAAGTACAAGCAAACACAGGAGGGTTATGGCTGACAAAGTTTGCAGATGACTGCAAACTGGGCGCCATAGTCGAAAACACATCTGACACAGATATCCTTCAGAAGGGCCTCACAGAAACGGATAACTGGTGCCAGAGCCATGGCCTAAAGTTAAACGCCAAGAAATGCATAGTCATACCCTTTGGGAAAAACAAGGTTACCCCTAGCTACCATATAGGTGGCAATCCACTGAGCACAGAAGAAGTCATCAGGGATCTGGGGACCCAGGTTGACAGTAGCCTTTCATTTGACACTCATGTTGCTAAAGTAGTTAGGAAAACCTTCTACATTGCCCACCTGATCATGAAGGGATTCACATCTAGATCAAGGGAGGTCATCGTCCCCTGTACTCATCACTCATTAGACCTATGATTGAGTACAATGCCCCATTCGAATGTATCTGACCCGACACCTGCAGCAGCTGGAAAGGCCCCAAAATTTCCTCACCAAAAGGATAAAGGGTCTCAAAAATATGTCTTATGCTGCCCGACTGAAAGAACTCCAGCTCTATTCAGTCTCATACCGCTTGCTCAGAGGTGACCTGTGCCTGACATATAAGGCCATGTCAAACCCAGATTTGATGAATATGCTTCACCTCAAAAAATCTAGATCCCTCAGAACCACAAGGGTGGGAGACTTAAACCTTGACACGGTTATTAATAGAATGTGCTGGAGGGACAGATTCATCACCCAGAGACTACCTATGCTGTGGAACAAAATCCCGGTACATGTGAGGCAGAGCACCTCGCTGGCCTTGTTCAAGAGGAATCTTGACCAATGGATGGGAGATCGCAGATATACCCCAGGGATTACTTCAGTGTCACTGCTTGCCAGAGGCACAGCAAAATAATAGGCATAGTTTTATTCAAACTAAAGGGGTGGCGAAAGCCACATAACTATGGGCTAGGCTTATAAATGCCCTTGAGCAGATAGCCTAGTATGAACCTATGAACCTATGAACCTATGAACCATTGTTCCCAGATCTCCCACCTCTTGCTTTGAACTTAGGGGGGGAGGGTGCTGTCAATATTCATATTAGTAGGGAATTCCACTTTTCCAAAGGGGATAATAATGCATTTTTTTGCATTTAGTTTTAGACCCTGGCTTTGGCTCTAGTCATTAGTCTGTGTTAGCCCCTCCTGTAATATGTTAACATCACTGGGAGACTCAATGATTGCACCCAGTTTAAAATCACCAGTGAACATGATAAGCCAAAAGCCAACTATTTTAGCCTAGACTTCCAAGAAATCGATTCTAAATGGTAAAGGGCCCAGCACAGATCCTTGTGGTACACCACTGGTGACAGGTCTACTGGTAGAGGTGGAGTCATCACCTCTGACAGTATGTGTTTTGTCGGTGAGCCAACTGACTACCTTATGTCATGAGACACGACAAATGGTTGGTACACCTAACAATATAAGCATGCTATTAAATGTAGGCAAAATCTTATAGCAAAGACTCTGATGGACATGAAACATGGAGGTCACAGTGCAAGTTCAAGTCATCAGGTAAGCAATGGTCTTTTAATTCTGCCACCAGCAAATTGCATATTGCTATAGAGAGTTTTTATACACATATATATATATATATATATATATATATATATATATATATATATATATATATACTTTGAAGTTCACCTCTAAGTAGAATGTCTGTGCATTACACAAACACAAGTTGCATGCATACATACCACATGGATATAAGCACATGTAGTACATGGTAATAAAATATACTGCATAAGGTATTCTTGATTATACAGGAAAAGAGCATGGATAACACAAACTTTTTTGGGGGGAGATTATACTCTACTGTTTTTTTTTCTTGACATACTACGCAGGTTGAAATATAGTGTCTCCGTGGGCCAGTACCTAAATGCATCTGAAAAATTACTACATCTCTATGGCTGAATTATAATGTAATTTCTCCATCAATATTCCTGTTTGCCAGCAGTAACTTTGTGGCATATATGAACAGTTTAAAACATGAGACAATAAAATTAAGAGTGACAGATCAATAATCACATTTCTTTTATGAAGCAGCACTTTATCAATAAACACTCAAAACACTAACTGTATTTTTTTAGGCTGGGAAGTGTGAGATTCAAGACAGAAGCATATAGGAGCACAGACTGATGCACATGTCCATTAATATTTTATAATTGCAACATAATTATATGTGTAAATAGACTTGTCTCAGCTTTGGTAAATTATCCTACCACGTTCTTCATACTCTTGGATGAACTATGATTTCTTTCCTGCAGTAGAGTATTTTATTGCATACTGCTATGCACAGATAGTACTTCTGTAACACATTTCATCAATAAAACGTAAGAAAGGTGAGGCTAGTATTACGTTTAAGACATTTTCTTGTCTGTCATACTAGCTAAACTATAAATGCAAATGCACTCTGTCTTTTGCCGTGTGCCGCTCACACATCAAACTCTTCCTCTATACACAAAGGTAAGCTCAAATAACCTACACAATAACCCCATAATGCCCTACATAATGACCAAATAATGCCTTATGAGACACAGCAGTATGAGTAAACATAAAACTAAACTATATGGCAGAGATCTTACACCAAAAACATTTGGGTCCTGCTTTTGGTATAAAAATTGAGATTATTTTGGTTTCAAAAGGAACTTTGATGCATTAATACAGTATTGTACAATGATACCCTTGTTTTTTATGAAAACACCTGATACTTCCATATGTATTATCAGCATTTTGACTTTTGAGGTAGACCGTGGTGCTTCCTCACAGATCAGATAGAAAACAGAAGCTTTCTTTATAACCATATGCTTGAATATTTCATCAGCAAAGCATCACATCTTAAGCCTTATATAGTCATATTTTGTCAGAATGCATATAATTGTCACAATGTAGCCTAAGAAGCAAATCAGGATTTGGGTGAAGAGTTGTACTCTATGTGCAAGATAATAAATAAATGGGTCTGTGATCATGTTGTAATGATAAAACACTCACACAGCGCTTCATTTAATAAAGCACTCATACAATCCTTCATTAAGGGCAGGCCTGCTGCATATTTAGAAGGAGCACTGAGTTACACAAATTAGTTCTGGGAAGTTTCTTTATTGTCCTCTGTTATTAACATCTTAATAGCAGTAAGAAGCAGGCTAGCTGGTAATAAACTTTCAGGATACTGACATTCTTTTTAGGTGATCAGTTATACATGCATAGAGGTAAGGCAAAAGAAATAGAAGTTGAAAAGGTGAAGAATGAAAAAATAAATTAACAAAAAATCTCCTTGAAACCTAAGTCAGAACATGTCACTCTAGAGGTAACTTGTTAATTTGGAGGAGTTATTTTGGAACATGGCTATTTAAAAGTGCAGGGTAGAACTGAAATGCCTTCAATAAACATGTTTAACTTGTCTCCTTTATATGTGTTTGAAGAAAGGAGTCAGAGGATTCCTTCATAACTACCTCAAGGAAACCCACAAAGTGGTCCCCATATTTCAGAAAAGAGACTTATGAAAAAAAAGTCCGAAACTGGGGATACAGGTTGGATGACTAAGAGGAATATGCAAGAAGTATTTTTATGTTTTTTACATAAAGGGTGATAGGTAATGTGACGAGGTTGCCTCATCAAACTGTTATGTAGCTGTTCCCGTCCACCTCCACTCATTTTGTTTCCCTCTATTTGTCTAAAGTATCTTTAACACACACACACACACACACACACACACACACACACACACACACACACACACACACACACACACACACACACACTGATATACTGGCTAACACTACTTCAAGCAATGTGTTTCAGGGCTGTGCAGCCCATGTGTAAACTATGCATCCATTCATTTTCCAAGTCACTTGTTTTTGTGAGGATCACAATAGCAGCAAGGGCAGGCCAAACTACTCTATCCCCAGCTCATCCTTGGGGGTCACAAGATGTTCCTTACCCAACTGACAGAGGTATAATCTCTTTCCGTCTTCGTCTGTTGAGGACAATTCATTCACTTCCTGGACAGAATCGCTTTAGATTTGAGCTAGTGATTTTCATTCCATTCCAGTGGATACCAGACATCACAGCCACTTGAGGCCACGAGCAACAGCAAATGCATATCCTGTTCATGAAAATCATAAGCAGGAGAGAAACAAGATACACCCGCATAGATCTGTGCCCACCATGAATATATTTTTCCTAAACACTAAAAATTCAGACTCAGCTTTTGCTCCACAAATACAGAGTCCAAATAGCACATGGCAGTGGCCCTTGAACCCCATGTTATAGTACCAACTCCTTTTAAGATATTCCAGGATATGCAGTCTTCTCCGGGTCAACTAAATGTGGATTAACAAGCTACCATGATCCCCTCCAATATTTGTGCAAAGACAAAGCGTCGACCCACTCTTCCATGGGCAGGACAAAATCTACACTGTTTCCCCTGAATCAGAGTGCCAACTATCAAAGGTATCCTTTTTTAGCAATTTGGCCGAGGTTAGCACGGGAAGACTGAGCAGTGTAATCATCATATAATGAGGACACACCCTGTAGTCAACCTTTTTATTTAAATGAGAACCACCACCCCATTTTACCAGTCCAGATGTACTGCCTTCATTTTCCACATAACACTAAAAAGCCACATTAACATGGCATCCCAACAATATCTATTGTCTTCAGTATTTCTGGCAAAATGTTATCTGCTAATGAAGCCTTGTCACTGTGGAGGTAGTTAATCACAGCAGTGATCTCATCTACAGAAATTGGCCTAATCTCACCATTTGCTTTTGGTATTCAACACTAGAGAAGGACATATCCATTGGGTTCAGGAGTTCTGCATAGTATTCATTCTACACAACAATATTCCATATAAGGTCGGCATTTTGCAGCCTTACAGAGAATAGCTTGAGTAATATCACACCCATACCTCCAAAGTTGCTGTGTGGCTTGATAGAACTTATTTAAAACCATTAGAAAATCAATCTGCACTGCCTCTCCAAATTCCACCTCCTCCTGCCTGTCAGGCCTGTCAGCATTTATCAGTCAAATCTGGATGTGGCGCCACCCCCATCAACCCTACAAAGAGGTCTATTTCTTTAACTTGACTTCTTCTCTCACTGCTAGTGTTTTCCCCATCATACCCTAGGGTCACTACCATGGCAAGCATCAACCATCTTCCAGCCACAGCTCTTTGCCAACCCCTCAGATACTGAAGTCTTGAAGCGGTCTGTTCAGAATCAGTGTCACAGACCTCCCCAGGATAATAGACAATCTCTTACTAAGGTGAGAGTTGAGTGAGCTGAGTTCTTGCCACATAGAAGCATTTGCTAGCTGTTCCCAGAATGCCCTCACTACACAGTTGAGTGTGTAAGCTCTTTCCAGCTACTGATCTTTCCATCTAATCTAACTCATCACCAGTCACAGATACGTATACAGCTCTGCACATTTTTTTCACTTGTATGCCCAAAAATACATGGTCTCAGGTCTGAGCATACAACTACAGAATCATTCATTGATCTTTGGCTCAAAGTGCTCTGATACCAGATCCATTTAAGAGAAGTCGTATATTTAAATATGGTGTTTGTTATGCGCACTCCATGATTAGATCAGAAGTCCAATAATAATTCACCACTCATGTCTGCATTAGGCAAACTATGCATTCGAGCTATGTTCCTCCAGATATCTTTGTCATTTCCCATGACTGTTAAAGTCCAACAATAGCTGGTACTTCATTGAACACCACACTCAAGGTCTCCAAGAAGACTGAATACTCTGAATAGTTGTTAGGTGCATGTGCACAAACAGTCAAGTTTTCCTTTCTGCAACTCACAGTCAAATTGAGGTGAAACTTTCATCTACTGTTATAAAATCAAACTATACAACACTCAGTTATTATCTTCTTTGTATACCCACAAACACCCCAGAGCCTCTCCTATGGGGCAATTCCAGGCTAGGGTAATATCATCCAAAACCAATTTTATATATAGAAGTAAAACCAGTTATTTCAACCTTCTGTGCAAGTTCCAGCTCCTTCTTTACCAGTGAGATGGTATTACACACCTCTAAGGATCAGTTTCCATTGTTAGAATCTATTCCATCTTAATCTATCTCACTCCTGTCTGCCAGATGGTTGGCATCACACTTAACCCCTTCCTTCACCTTATGGGTGGTAAGCCCACATAGCAGCTCCCTGCATATTTTTCAGGCTAATCCCAGTGGGCTATGTGAGTCAACCAGGCAAGAGGTGCTCACAGTAGAACACCACATCTGGCTCCAAGGGTGGGTTCTGGTATTCCTGTTCCAGGAACATGTGTCTTATTCTTTAAATGAACATTAGTCATGGGAGTCAAAATATGGACAATTAACTCAACCTTTGGTTATACCCCGTTGAGCAGCACCTGTGTCCTCTTCTCCACTCACTTCCATCCTGCTCACTAACTGTACCCATTTCACATTTCTAGACAATGCAATATATAAAAAAAACAAATCCCCATTTTTACTTTTCTGTACCACAGAGCATATAAGCATACATATTTGTGTAAGTATTTTCCAGTTCCCATCTTCCACCTGCCTGTCACCATTATGATAATTTCCAAGTACATACTTTCTACTAGCTTTATTTCCCTTTTTCTGTATGGTTACCAGAACCGTAAAACCAGTTACCAGAACTGTGTTTGTCAGGTTCACTTCTGATGCAATGCTGGCCCATACCATCCTCTGTTTTTGTTGCATGTTCATTTCTTTCTGCCCTTATTTTCTGTGGAGGGGGATATTAGAAGTTGACTCTTGTGTGTATGATTTGGGTCTGATTCTTGATAGGTGACTTATGCTTGAGGACCAAATTCTGACTGTCATTAAGACATCTTATTTTCATCCTTAAAAATATCACCTGAAAAAGTAGCTGATTCCATCACTGAACCTAGTGATAGTGATTTGTGTGTTAGTGTCTTCCCCATCTTGATTACTGCAGTGCCCTTCTGGTATGTATGAAAGAGGACCTGACCTGATCTGACTGCTGCAGGTGGAAGAATTCCGTGGCCATGACCCTGGCTGGTTCTGTTTGTACATGTTTTATTTTGTTGTACTACATAATCTATACCTGCTACCAGCTGAAAGCAGCTCTTGCAGTCATGTATTAACCTTTAGTATCTTAACCAATTCAGGTCCTGTCATTTTAAATGTGCTGTGCTAATGCTCATTGAGAGCATAGTTGTTGTGACTGTAAGTCATTAGGAACAGCTCTGTGAATTTCAATTTCACAATCCTTGTTTTGTATATGAATTCACAGCCATTGTGATTTCTAAGTGCACACCAGCAATGATGCCTTTGTTTAAGGAGATTTCTTCCTTATTCATGTATGTATCACTGTGGAGTTGGTTACCCCGCCCCCCCCAAACTTACAAACTTAATACACTAAATCCATGCTCACACTAACACAAAGAAAAGGGAGGTCTGCAAAAATAATAAAAAAAAACACTGTCAAAGTACACATAGAGACCCAATCTGTAGTGATTTCCTGTGCAAAGCAGACAGGGATCAGGGATTTCAACACTGGTGAGTTGAACTTCAGCAGCCAGAACTTCATCTAATTTGGTGCATGGTGAGTTGTGAGGAATCCACTGTCCCCATCACCACCAAATTCTCATTTCTTCTTTTACTCACAATAACTATAAAAAGGTATTGGTCCATCTTATATGTTGAGACATTATTTGTTATTGGAGGGTTCTCCCAAGCTGCTTTTCAAACAACATTTTGCATTTACAAGTTTTATTCAATAATCTATTAATATTATTAATAGTAATACTAATAATAATAATTAATTTAATAATTCATTCTACAACCAGGAAGAAAATAAAAGTCACTCTATAAAGAAATAACCAAGTAAGATGCCTTACCATTCCTGGTGTAATTAGCCTACTAAACCACATAACTGATGACATCCTTGTACAATAATAAAATGCAGACTGTAAAAAAATTAAAACAATAAAAATTAATAATTAATAATTAACATTACTTCCCTAAAAGACCATGTTTTAAATGTCATTGCGGTGGTGGCCTGAATTGTTTGAGATTATAAAGAATTTGCTATCATTACATTCTTCCTACCCACCTTCAACTTACCCTACTATCCATTTCCCATCACAAATTGAATATCTTCCAGTCATTTAGGTCCAATCTCCTTTTCCTACTACTCTGTATCACATAGTGGCAACCCCATTCTTCTCTACCTGCCTGCACCCACTTCCCCCTCACCACTATAGCTCTTAACCTTTGCTATCCAGAATGTGGAATGCTGCATCTCAAAATGTGTAACACATTGGCAATGTGGAAAACCTTCTAGTGGCTTAATAATGGCTTCAACTAGGAAGCTTACAGGATGGTTAAAATGTGTTACTTATACTTATGAAAAGTTCTTTTGATGGCTTAACATGTTTCAGTACTATTTATTATGGATATCAGTTAAAATGGTTTGTAATACTGAATGTGTGACAGACCCTTTCAACATGGAACAACGAGGGACATGGACTTTTTAAGATTCAAAATGAGGAATGTTCCTTGTAAAGAGGTGCACTTCAGACATTCCCCACCAGCCCTTCTTCCACATGTTCAGTACTCCACTGTTTGCTTAATCAATTTTCATTCTCTCATTTCTCTGTCCCATTAGGATAATGAAAAATTATTAAAATAAACTTGATCAGAAACAAAGTAACTTACTAGTATTCCACTCTTCTAACAATGTACTTGTTCTACTCTCAAGGTGTAATCTAACTTATATGTTTTCTTCTTGTTTTGGTTGTTGTTCTATATTGTAAACTGTGCATCTCCTTTCCACACCTAGGCAAAGCCTAAAGTTGGTCCAGTTGAGATAAGTGCTCAATCCCAGTTGATGAATGAATGAATGAATGAATGAATACATAAATAAATAAATAAATATCACTTCATGACTGAATGTACATTGAAATGTAAGTATTTTATAGAAAATATTTAATTAATTAGTTTGTGGAAGCCTTTTATATTGTCAAGATGAAATCAATCTGTGTGTTTGCAATTTATTTATGATTATCGTCATCTTTATTTTCTTCCTGGTAGTCTGGTTGACTCATTTGTATTCCTGTTGTTTAAATTTTTATGCACCATGACTGTTCTTTGTTTTTTTTTTTTTTTTTTTTTATTAAATTACAGTCGGCCATATTTGGTGTGCTAGTTTCTACTCGGATGCTAATGAATCAAGGGCCCATTCATGCCTGCATGATACTCCTTCTAGTAATTTTAGCAGCTATGGGATGATTTTCCTGAATAAACCTGCAGGCTCTTCTTCTCCTTCTTCATCTTCTGGGAAGCCATATAGTTTTGTATTATTTCTTATGGATCTTTTCTGCTGAACTTCTATTTTGTTTTAATAAAAAGTCCACTTGAAGTTCATTATGGCCTATTCTTTTGTCAGTGTCTGATAAAGCATTGTCAGTCTTTTTTTATTCTTGTTTGATGGTGGCTTACTGTTTCTTTTAATTTTTCCTGCTGTTTCCTTGCTGAAACTTGAAGTTTCTGAAGCTGACAGCAACCTCATGAATTACATCAAAAAGCTGTTTATAACCCACTTGCACTTGCAGAGGGATAAAGCCCTGACTGCTACTTTGATGAACAATATTTGTGGGTACAGATGCCTTTTGAAGCTGGTAAAGTGAGGATGCCCATGTCTATCCTTAGGGAGGAGGAAATAGAATAGAGTTGCCCTATGACAAAATCCATTATATAAGAAGTGGCAATGTTTGGGAGATATCCTAGGGCATGTGTTCAGCTCAACAACCTGTGAACATGGTAACGAGGTACATGAAGATATGTATGTGCTTCAGGAGTTGTAGTGGTCCAAGCAGTGACATGGGTCACCAGTCCCTCACCTAGAAGGAGGAGCTAGGACTTAAAACAAACCATCCTCATTGTCAGTATGTCAGAAAGGACACAAGCAACCCCCTATGGTTACTTAGATGACCCCCCCCCCAGGTTAGGAAAGGCTTGATAGTTGGCAGGTATAGAGGACAAAAAAATGTTTTTATTCTTTTCTCTGTTAAAATTGATTCAAGTTCATTGTCAGTGACAGCTTTTGAGAGATGAAATTTAAAGCATGCCATTTTTAGTTAAAAAAAGAGAATCCACAATTAATATTGCTCACATGTAATTACTTGGGTATTCAACAGCAGTACTGCCTCACTGTAAACAGAATAACATTAGAAGTCAAAATATTTCATGTCTAACTTCAAATGTTGTGGTTATGAGCTTCTCGCTTCCCTGTTTGCAGATAGCCCCATCTTGAAACTGATTTCAAAATATTCTTACTTTTACTTGAGATTTCTTATGTCACAAAAACCAAGCATTGTTTCACTTCAACTCCTCAGCTTTGCATGCATTTAAATGTATATTTTGCCATATAATATCACAGTAAATCCTGAGTTTCATCAGCATAATTCAGATGCCAGTGGATATGGTAAAATGGTTTCGTACTGTACAACAATAAATCTTGAGATTGTTTCCATGACACAAAAACAGTAAGGTCACCAGTGCACCAGTCCTCCAGTCCACTGCTTACTGCTGGTCACTCTCAGTCTCTGACGAACAACAGCTTTATCGTGCTTTGCTTTCCATCTAGTGCCACTGATGAGTGATAGATGAGGAGCTGTGCTTTTACCCTCTGCATGACCTGCTTATTATCTGGTAGAGCCTAATACAGCACTGAGGTGTAGAAAGTGACATATCACATTCAGTCACTCTTTTCCTTTAAGCATTGAAGCAATGCAAGTTAGTTTTTATATGTCCCACTCCGAGCTCCAAATCAAACACTTAAATATGGTTGTGTACTCTGAGATGTGACTCATTACTGGTATGGTGTATTGTTCTGCAAAGAAACAGATTTTGATAAGGCACTGGTCAACCTGTGTCATTTACAAGGATGACTAGAGAGCTTCACTCTCGAGGTGAATTTCTTGGCATCAGTGTCTGAAATACATAATAAGCTGGTTATGAATGGTGGCCCAATCAAAATTCTCTATATTATGGAGGCTTGGCTTCATAATGACCCCTGAAGTGTATCTGATTTTATTGAAGTCCTGTCTGATTGGCATCCATGCACAGTGACCCTTTGTGATGTTGAACAAGCCAGCTTTCAGCTCACTGGATTATAAAATAATTTCATGTGATACCATACGTCTTCTGTGTGGAGACATGCGTGAATGGGCATACCTTCGTTGAAAGTTGTGCGTCAGGGACGGCAACTCGGCACGTAAAAATCTACTGCCAATCATTAGTGGACCGGAGTTCCGCTGTGGCGATCCCTAACCGGGAAAAGCCGAAAGACACAACAACAACCATACTTCTAACATTAGCTGTGTAATCCAAGATGTTGAATGCCTTTGTTTGTTCTAAGTGAAAAATGTTACCCCAATGTCATATTGAAAACTGTACTTACATGTCATGAAAATCAAATCAAGTTGCTAAAGACGGGGCGACATTCCATAAAAACCATGCTGATACAGGTCCATCTGAGGTGAATTACAATTCTCTGATTTCATAATACTAACTAGACATCTTTCAAAACATTTACAAATAATAGATGTTAAACTGTTTTGTTGCTAATTATCCATCATATCAATTCTAACTCTCTTGTGTGTAAAAGCTACCATTCCCTAGGAAAAATACAGTAATTAATTAAATATTCCAATATATAGATGAGTTGGATCATCTACAAAGAAGCAAATGAAGTACCCAGACAGGATATTAGGTCCTATATTAGTTGTACAATTTAACCCTGCAAGAGATAGCTTCACTATTATATCACTAATAATTGGGCATCTTTTGTTTAACGTATCATAGGTGTAAAAGTCAAAAGTGTGCCAGGAACTTGCACAATGCAAAAATATAAATTAAACATGCGCACCATTTCTGACCAATCATAACAGCTAAGTTATTATGCAACAAGAAGAGTTCACATATCGAAGGTAGGAATATTATCCTTCAAAAACAAAAAGGAACCCTTAAGTTTTAGTTTAACATCCACAATAGCCCTTTTCAATAATCTACATGTTTAATTTAATATTTTGTTTTGTTGTTGTTGTTGTGTCTTTCGGCTTTTCCTGGTTAGGGGTCGCCACAGCAGAACTCCAGTGCGCTAATGATTGGCAGTAGATTTTTACGTGCCGAGTTGCCGGCCCTGATGCACAACCTTCAACGAAGGTACGCCCATTCACGTATGTCTCCACACAGAAGACTCTCTAGCTGGGAATCGAACAGGACAACGTCTTACTGTGAGGCAACAACGCTATCGCAGTTATTCCTTGTATTATATATTCTGTACAAATCACACCTCTTTCTTTTCTTTTTCTATTATTCTGTTCTTTCACTTTACCGTGGTGATTTTAGACATATTAAACAACTGCTATGATTTAACAAAAGTGCTGTGATTTTTCTCCTCAGATTTTGCATTGGTCTTCCTAGATTTGCTGATTTCCTTCTGATTTTCCCCATAAGGACAGGCCTTTTCAAGGACATGTACATTATTAAATAACTGAAATAATCTCATAAAAGTTTCCTCATCACTAACTATATGGGGTCTAATGTCTAAAGAATTTCTATTCCAGGAAATGAAAAACTGCTCCTCTGTTAGAATGTCAACCATAACTATGATTGATCATCGTTATGACGTATAAGTGTTCAGGGGCTGACAGATATGGTTTAAAATGTCTTTGCATTCCCAGAAGCTCTGTAAACATTATACCATCCAACCTTTGGGCACAAATGTCAAGAGGCTATGCCAAGCACCTTCTTCCATCTAAAACAGAATGAATTCCAATCTCTAACAGATATACTTTGTTACACCTTTTGTATGTCCATAAAATTATATTTTATATCTAAATGGACTAGGGGACACTTTACCTTAAGAGGTAACACAGAAATAAATTACACTGTCAAATGGAGGACTGCTTTCTGGCTCAATAAAAAAAAAACTCTATTGTTAAATAATCAAGATGTATTTGGTTGGGACAACCTTTTACTGTACACTAAATAGCTGTTAATTATTTTTATTTTAGTAAGTCAAAGGATTCTATACTATTTCCAATTAGTGTATGTAACAAATAACGTATATGTCAACCTCCAAGTGCAATATAGGAACAATGGCACCATCTAAGGCAATGCATTGTATTAAATACATGAAATACAAAAGAAGACTTGTATACAGAGTGTTCTTTCAAATAAGCGTTTCAAAGTAGTGTAATCATGAAGGAATGTATGTAAATAAATGGAACAACTGAAGAGTTTTATGTGTAATTATGTATATATATATTGAGAGAGAGAGATGCAACTCAATGCATTGAAACTGATTTACATTTTTTTACATTTTTACTTCTTTTTGAAATGCATACCTTAAGATTTATCAACATATTTTGCGTAATATCCAGATCCCTCAGTTTATTTATTTTTGTTTGTGCAAAATGCGGACTTGAAAAGAATATATGTATTCATTATCTTATTTTCCAAGTTAGCTGCACTGCATTTTGGAAGATAGTAAGAAGGTAAAATGGTTTTGGAACCTTGTATTTTTATTGATAAGCATGTTTTTGAAAGGTAGGTTCCCCTCAGCAGCTGATTAGCCTTTTGAAGGGAAACAAGAGCATAGCCTTGCAGTAAGCATGCGTTACTACTCAACAGGAGTACATTCAAAGTATTCAGCAGCTGAAAAATAAATGGATGTGCTGGCCAAGCCTGGCATTCAGAGCAGTGATTGTTTTTGCATAAATATTCTTGTAGTATACTCAAAAACATACATAAGCTGGTTTATCTGTTTCACTAATCAGTAGCTATATCTGCAAAAATATCCTAGATGACTTTTCTAGTGGCTCCTTTTTTGTTAGGAAATACGTAATGTTACACGTTTGCTTCATTGCTCAAGTGTAACAGTTTTAAAGTTTTAGAGGGTCTTTGCCATTTGGCTTGGGCCGTTTTATTCAAAAGTAAAAATGGCCACTTTATTTATATCCATATGAAAGTTTATACACAACTATTAACATTCAACGTTGATGTCAGACTAGCTCTTCTAATGTGAATAAAACAAGATTATATGAACCCAGTATTTTTCCTTTCCTTACACCCAGTAATATGTGCCACTGAGAAACTGTATGAACAAGACATTAAAGCTATTCATTAAAAAATAAGGCTAATAGCATTATTACAATTTAATTAAGAGGCGGATACAGTTATTTCATGGCCTTACTAACGACTGAAGTAATAAGCTGATGAATGTCACCAAGAAGGATTATTGGATACAGATTTTTATTCAAAGTAAATGTTGTATATGTTATTTGATACTGGTTATTTTAAGCAGGTGTCTAAGAAATATTAAAATAAATCTTATTCAGAAGTATCGATGCATGGTACAATGATGTGACCATTGAGGAAGGACAGATTGTTGAATTACTGAGTTTTTTGTATGTACCTCATCCCAAAACTGCTGTAATTCTTGGAGTCCATAAGGTATATAAGGAGGATAATGATCCTCTTTGGAGACTTATTGCTGCTGTTGTATCACAGTTAGAACCAGCAGCACTGTGTATAGAATCCAAGGAAAAACATACGCTTACTTTGGCCAGGTCTTACATTAGGAACTCTGTTTTTTAACAAATTGAAAAACATTCATGATGATGCCTCTGAATGTTCCGTTACAGTAGACCCCATGGCTTTATATACAATTATACTTCTTAGTAAGTGAATCAAATGTTTAAGTCATATGTTGTTAAATCATGAACAAATGCTGCATAATAAATTGAGGCTGGCAGGGGAAATATCAGACTCGGTGCTGCAGAACAATTATCTTTTGTTTCATAACTACTTTTATTAATGGCTAAAATGGGTTGACATGTGTGATGCCATGCTGTCCAGCTTTGCTAATTTAGCCATGTCATTTTAGGAATAACATTTTCTTTATAAACCATGAAACTAACATCCTAGGTAGTATAAATATTGATCAACAATAAAGCTCTGTTCCTAAACCTACCTCTGTTATAATTCTATAAAACTTATTGCCTCTCCAACCACATTCAGCAAGCATTCCAATAGCTATTGTATTCTAGGCTGGATCCTCACATCTAATCCAGATAAAATTCTCTCTTTTGGCACTCTCCCATACTCTGTGAATGACCACCTCCTTTTCTTTCTTAAATGATTGACAACTCATTACTAGAAAGGCAAACACTATACTACAGACCACACCTTAGCTCAATTTAGAAACAGTGAAAACTTGCAGCTGACAGCTGCTAAGACTTTCCCTCTGGATGAAGCAGTGGCATGTTTTAGTAACATCTTTCTCATAATATTAAACCAGTTAGTCCCATCCAGGTGCCAAAGAGCCAAATGCAGTCCCATCCCTTGGCTCCCAAAAAGCTACTAAATAACTTATGAGAGCCCGAGATAAAGCCTGGACATATTGGCTTCATAATAAAATAGAGACTAGTCTCAAAAACTTCAGAGAACTCCACAACCACACTAAAAAGTCAATCAGGTCTGCAAAAAACTTACTAAACCTCAGCCCAGGATGCCTACACTGAGAACACCAAACAATTCTAGTCCTTCATTAACAATTTGTTAATTTCAAGCTACCCAGCCCAACCAACCCCCTACTACCACCAAACATGCCAAACTTATTTTGAATCAACTCAATTCACGCATCATACATTCAGTCACTTCCCTCATAAGCAACCATCCACCTCATCCCCTTTCCATCCCCAGAACTATACTCAGAAATCTGTCTTCCACATCAACCCAGCTGCCATTTGTACCATCAAAAAACTACTTCATTAATTCTCCACTACGAAAAAAACTTGAAAAGTGTATACAGTGTAAACTTCTGGAACATTAATAGATAAACCTCCTCTGCTGTGCCAAACATGGCTTTAGGCCACACCACAGCACTGCCAAAACTCTCCTTAATTTCAGCCATCTTATCAACCTTCAGGTACACTTGAAACTTTGTTATTGACTTATCTAATGGATTTGATACTGTATTCCATCTAATCCTCCTTGACAGATTTTCTTCACTAGTTCTCGACACCTCCGCCATCTCCTGGTTCCATAGCTACCTTTCTAATAGGCTACAACCAGTAAAATGGCAGAAAGAGCAACCACCATTCTTGCCCATCTAAATCTGAGTAGCACAAGGCTCAGTGTTGGGCCCCATACTCTAACATTCTCATTAATGACCTCTGCACTGTTACTAATTACACAACTGTCATTCAATATAACAATCATGCTACACTGATAACCACAGTTAAGTCCCTGCCAGAACTTCATCAAAAGCTCCAAAAAAACTTTCTCTTCTATAGAAACATGGCTCATCAATTCTCACCTCCTGCTGAATGCTAAAAAAAAATATCACTCTTTACACTGAAATCCACTTCCTATACAAAAAATAATTTCTAAATCACCCCACCAAATAACATACATACTGAACTATCAAACTTATGTTCCACACAAAGCTACTCAGTGTCATTGTAGAAAACACCTAAAGATCGATATTCAAATACAACAAGCTATTAAGAAGACCAACAAAAAAATGTCCTCCTATATCACAGAAAACACTTTTAATTAGCAATGACAAAAATAGACTCTGCATATCTCCTACCTTCAATTCCATACACTACCCCTATCCACACCAACCTTTAACAATCCCTACTAACAAAAACTGAACAATGCCATAGCAAGACAGCTAATTGCTAACCAGTCTGCAAAATGCCAGCACTGCCTTCCCTTAAAACAGTTAGGCTGTGTAGAACTTCCATACTATCTCTCTAATACACAGGTAGCAACTGTTCATAATACAATCTAGAGCCACAAAGCTGTCCTGCACTGGAAGCTTCAGTGGTATCTTATACTCCAGCATGATCATAGTGCTCCATGGACAAGTCCTTATTAACCATAACTAAAACCCACAACTCTGCTAGTCTGTCCCTGTACTCAAATTATCTCCAAAATCAGGAATTCTATCTCTGCCAACATTAACAGCACAGCACAGACAACAAACCAAACCTAGCCGGATTCAAAAACCTTTAAAATAACACTTAAAAAACACTTTGCTCTGTTCTTGTACTCCACTGGCTAGGATACTTTGACCCTTACACAGTTACATTATCCCTACATACCTCAACAAAGCATATTTTCAATCTAAATCTTGTACTTTCTTCTACATCTTTGGCCTTACTGTCGGTTCTACTGTCTCTACTCACCCCCTAGCAATTTTTTCCCTCCAGCACAATTCCAGCTCATATTCATTGCCTTTCTTTTGATAGTCGGGCAAGAATGGCTATAGGGTGGTAATTACAATATACAGTGGAGTCTCCTTTCTCGTGTCAATAACAATTACAACTACACGTTACAACAATTACACATACTATTCCTCACCTCCTCTCTACTTTTTATTCATATCTACCATACCTCCTCTCTTATATTTCTCACACCCATAAATGAAAAATTATAAAATGGATTTTTAACTCTCACCATGTGTGCTAATTTGTCATATATTAATATGTAATGACTCTATTTTACTGAATGTAGATTTTCTATGGTATACTTGCCTTTCAGTTATTGAATGTCCATACTGTAACTTTAAGATTTACATTTTTTCTATTTTACAAAATTGCATATTCTGTAACTGGAGCTTTTATTCCTGGGCCTCCAATGAAAAGGGGCTACCCTGGACTAGTTGAACTACCCCAGTCAACAAAATCAATATGTTAATAAATTAACACATTTCTTACAGTACACACCTAGAAAAACTTAAGCTATATTTAATAAGTTATCTCTGACTATGAGGTTGATTATGTTTAAATACCGTGTGCTACATGACAAATATTTCCATCTCTTGTTGAATATTGATATGCTGCATACTAATACATCATCTAGAGGATGTGATTATACTTTTCAACTTTCTAAATGTAAAATGGCCTTGAGAGTTAAATTCATATCTCCTGGCATTGCTAGGTCCTGGAATAGGCTGTTTCTGAATGTCGTGCAGAAAATTTCTTTAATTGCTTTTAAGAATAAGTTAGATACTTGGTTTGGAAGTACAACCTCAGTATAGTAGCTTAATTTTTCTATTTGAATGCTTTCATTTTTCCCTTGACATTCGATTTCCTCATTCCTATAGGGAAAACCACTGAAAGCCAGTTAGTCAGCTCTTTCCTCTTCCATGCCTTTCTGCTTCTTGCTTCATTGTTTGTCAAAGCAGGTGTGACAGTTTCTCTTGATGCCCATAGAACTTATACTGTATCACTTTTACCCATCCATCTTGCCCTTTCTTTTAGCATCTCATTCCATATTGCCTGATAAGTTGTATCGTAGCATTGTTATAACCTCAGCCATTGAATAGCCTGCAAGTAAGCAAATAAGTCAGGGCCCCCAGTCCTTTTTCCCTTACTATTTTGTCTCAGGTGATCCTACTTAGACTTCTTCCCAAAATAAATTTTACATCCAACTGTTTAGGATACTCAAAGTCTTTGAATGCATTTCAGCTCGGAAGGCTTGTCCAAGGTATAAAACATGTGAGAACACATATCGTTGCAACACTTATAGTCTAGCGCTAGGTTTAAATATTTGAACTTTTTCTAAATTGTATTTTATCTTATCTTATCTTATGTAAAACTTCCATTACTATATATTTCCATGAATCCTATGTAGTCTTGTCTAACCATATAGCTGGATATTTACTTTAGGTATCCACAGGTTTACATACATCTCCTGTAGATCTTCTCCCTGTATATTTATTTTCTGAATTTTTTCCAGAGATTATCTTATACTCTTAAATTTTCCAGAAGTCTATATATTCCTGAATACCTCCTCTGTTCAAGGGTTAACAACAAAGATTATGGTTCTCTCAACTTCCTGTTGCCCTAATCTACCTGTCAGGGCTCTCATCCCCTGGGAGGGGGCACTTTCCTTTTGGATTATGCCTATGACTGATGCAAAAATTACATCGATGAATTTAAAAAAATAGAACTATTAATCTAGAACAGTATCCTGTGGAGAAAAACCTCTTCGGCCTAAGAAGAACAGAAACTTTTCTCTAACATCTATGCCTAACAAAGTGCAAAAGTCATTAGAATTTTGGCCAGAGTAAATACTTACCTGGCAAAATATGAGGTCAAGGAAGTTTATCATGAAACTGCTAAGAAAACAAAGAATGATATAGTGCATGGTAACTCTAAAGAGAATTAAGCCCTTTTCTGAAGTGTCCTACCAAGCTACTCTTTTGTCCAAGACCTTTATCTTGAACATATGAATATATGGGCAACAAAGTTTCAGTCATATAATCCTTTTTTATGTTTTTCTTCTCCTCCTACACACTAGATCACAATTATTAGATATGTAACAATGATATGTATTTTATATTTTGTGGCCTAAAATATGTGCCATTGCTACATTTGTCTAAAGGTTAAAACTGAAGATCTGACATGCATCATATATGAACAATCAAAGAATAAGGAGAAAGACGTATTGACTATAAGACAAGTGGGAATTCTTTACCATGATCACAGACCAACATTCTAAAATCAGACCTCTAGAGCACTTTACCAATCTGAAAAGTAGGGGTGTAGCGAGCAGATTCCATTTTGTTTTCAGAAGCTCTTAGTGTTAACCCCCCTTGGACACCTTGCTGTCCCTTCTGCTTTTCCCAGTTAGGGGTCACCACAGCAGAACTCCAGTCCGCTAATGATTGGTAGTAGATTTTCATGGTGCCGAGCTGCCAGCTCGACGCCCACCCTCAACGAGGCATGCCCATTCGCGCATGTCTTTCAAATGCCACTCGACCACATGAAGGACAAGCAGACTCCACACAGAAGGTGCTCCAGTCGAGAATCGAACAGGAGAACCTCTTGCTGTGAGGCGGCAACGCTACCGTTTCACCACCGCAAGGGACACATCTCTCAAAATGCTGCTCCTAAACACTTAATAAATATAAGTGACATGTTCAGCTGCTCCCCCTAAAAACTATTAAAAATAATGTTTTTAGATTAGCAATATTGTATCTGTTGTTAAAGACATTCATTTAGACAGTTGTAGACATAATATGATGTAAAAAATTAGCATGTTGATGTGATGCTCGAAAAAAAAATATTTACTCGGTAGAGACAAAGAGTATGTCTGGCTACAGCCTTACTGAAAAGCTTTAAGATTTTCAAACCAGCATTTTTTGAAAAATGTGTGTAGAACTGCTTTGTGCCATCTTGCACCTGCATGTTACACATGCACAGCAGAAGGGAAAAAAAATCTTCATATTGAGCTTTGTGTGTGTGTGTGTGTGTGTGTGTGTGTGTGTGTGTGTGTGTGTGTGTGTGTGTGTGTGTGTGTGTGTGTGTGTGTGTGTGTGTGTGTGTGTGTGTGTGTGTGTGTGTGTATATATATATATATATATATATATATATATATATATATATATATATATGATGGACAACTCTCTCACTTAATATATGTTTTGAAGCATCTCCCTTTAATATGTAAAACTAAAATGTAGAAGAACATTGCTGCAAAACAAAATGAACTCATGGCAAATAGGATTTTTCAAGATAAAACAATGATAAAACATATGTTTATAGGTTCATAAGTAAGTATTAGGCTAGCTGCCCTTGTGGGCCATTTTAAGCCCAACAAATTTCCTGTTTTGTGCTGATGAGAATAACTATGATTATACAATAGATAATTTCAGAGGATCCATACATGGGATAAAGCATTTAGGAGCTGCATCTGTCCATTAGTAGTACAGGGGCAGTCCTGGGGTAAATTATCTGTTTCCCATCCATAGATCTAAGCTGCACTTGAATATGGACAGGGATGCAATTTGTTTTATGTGTATAGGGTGTCTGTTCCACAGCTATATTAAATTAGATACATTTATATCTAATTAGCAATACCATAACTAGCTATTTTAGCAATAACCCATGCTTGGGTGTGGGTAATGCTGGATTTACCCATGGTTGGTGTGGTTTGATCACGAGGGCGAAGCCCAAGTGGCCGAATAAAGACAACCGTAGGTAAATCCAGCATTACCCACACCCAGAAGTGGATTATTGCTATTATACAATGACATTATTTAAGAAAAAAATGCTTACTTTTCTTAAATAATGGCATTGTATAATGCCTCCGTGCTGCCCTTCCACAGCTGTCTGGTATTCTGCGGCAGTTCTGATGTACTGCGCATGCGTATACTTACACAGTACATCAGAGCTGTGGGTGGAAGCAACAAAGAAAGCAAGATCTCCGTTGCTCTTTACAAAGTGTCTCACTATGTTAAAGGAGTTTAACATAGCGAGACAGCTTTAAAAAAAAAAGCAACGGTGAATCTCTGTTGCCTTTTTTAAAGCTGTCTCACTATGTTAAACCCATTTAACATAGCGAGACGCTTTAAAAAAAGCAACGGAGAAAGGAAGATCTCCATTACTTTTTTAAAGCTGTCTCGCTATGTTAAACTCCTTTAACATAGCGAGACAGTTTCTAAAAAGCAACGGAGATCTTGTGTTCTCCATTGCTGTAAAAAAAAAAAAAAGACTTATACTAATGGAAAAAAGTCCGGGCGACTGATTTACAACGTGCACACTGACCAATCAGCGTGCACGTTTTGGAATATTAATGGGGGGGTTGTTGTATAATACCACATTTAAAACACAACCATTTAAATAATTCATGTAGCAGCAGAATTACATTTTGTTTCACTAACACAGTGCCTGGAAATGTTATGTTGCTTATTAAAATGTATATGTAGGTTAGCTACAGCATTCTACATATAATGCTAACATCAGTGAATTTTGACTTCTGTTTTTATTTTCATTTTATTATTTGTGGCTGTTTGTCAATGAAACATTTTCTGTTTTTGTTGTTTTCATCTCATACGTATAAGACTTGCTGTACATCATATTTGCTCCAAAGATTCAAAATCTTTATAACCGTAGTTGAAGTTGGTCTACTTGCAAGTGTTTGTGCTGGATATCTTTCAAAGCTTAACCACACAAGATAAAACTTTTAAGGCAGAATGACTGAGCTGACAGCTCTGTGAAAACAATCACCAAAGCCTGCAGTTTATTTTCCTCATGGGGGAAATTTACCCAAACACTTCTAATTAACTCTGATGCCACTGTTTGTTAAAGAATGGAATGCAATATATCCAAATTATGGATGTTTCAACACAATCTGCTGCGGAGAAATAAGAATCATGTATTTGGCCTTCAATGAATCTTGCAACTCCCATTTGGCAGTTATGTTTAAACAATTTACTCTTGTTTAACTTTCTGCAAAACTAAAAAATAATAATATTAATGGACACTGGAGTCCTGAACTCTAAGTGGTTCTGCACACTTTTCTCACGACTAGTTAATATAAGTATTACTAAGAATAAATGATCGTTATAAAACAAAAAGGACAATAGCCCCTCTAGTCCATACGTTTATGTAACCAATCTGTAAACAGCCCGCCAACACACACCAGCACACACAAATTCCCATCCGTGTTCACATTCACACACAGATACAGGCATATCTATCACAAGCCATCTTGAAATCCTTTACAATTTTACACTGCCACACCAAAATTAGGAAGAGAAATCTGGGGTTCTACTAGAGTATCTTTAAAAAAATAAACTTCCAACATACTGCTACTCATCCTACTTTTATTTGCTATTTTTGTCATTTTTCTCCTTTGTAACCAGCTGAATTCTCTCTACTACCCATTAAAATATTGCAGTCTAAATAATATTCTCTAGTTTTTATACCAAACAGCATCCTCACCATTCATAACTTCTCCTCACTAAATGTGTGTGTGTGTGTGTGTCTTCAGTCAAACTTTGGCAAATTACCCCAGCCAAAAAATTCCTCTTAGTGTTAATACTAACAAGAACATATTTCCAATGAGAAATAATATTTATAAAATTATAAACAGCAAGGCATTTAAACAGTTTTCCTGTTTTTTCATGCTGTAGACCTTAGATATTTATATATCATTTAAATGTGATCAGTAAAACATTCCAGGATGAACTTTTGTAGAAAAATAATTAGATTTTGTAGGTGCATTTACTGGCACTGGTCTGTACTTTCTATTTAAGGACATACCGGAAATGTATAAATATTTCATTGTTGTGCATATCTTTTTATATTATTTGCTTACATGTCAAAAAATTATTAAATGATGATTACACAACCAAAATTAAATCCATGGTACATACAGCTACTCAAGCAACTGACACTTTATGAAAAGAAGTTCTTCTGTTTTAGGGACTTGGGGTTACTCAAGAAATAGGGGTTTTGTTTCTTCCTTTGGCAAGCTTCCTAGACACCTGTAAATCAAGCCAATTATGGAGAAAGAATCCATCCATTAATGAGACAATATTGAGCATTGCAAAGTACATAAGCTATCAAGCATTCTAGTTAGCAGGTCAAAAGATTAGTCTTGTATCCAGTTTTTCCTTCTGCTTGCTGGTGGCAGAGACAGTCACATCAAAGTGAAGGCATTTTTAAAACACAGCACAAAAGGAAGACGAAAGACACTGTGAACTACAAAATATATAATATTTAGGATGACCTGCATAATGTGGGTTCTGACACCTTCATTAATAGAAACCCATGACAATGTAATTTTTTTTTTTTATGTGAACATCTTGCAAAATATTGAACATCACAGGAACTTTTAAATCACAAAAGTTAGGCCAGTATTCATAGTCCCTGATGCTATATGCTCGTAGTAATAATCTGCAAAAAGCAGCATCTTTATGTAAATAAGGTCATTCAGACTGACTACAGAAATTCAGAATCATTTTGGTAAACACGCCTCCCACTGTCAAAAGCATAACATGGTTAAGGCATACGTGTTGGGGAGAACAATTATTAGGAAAAGTGGTATTATACATTTGTGTATTACAATGATTCATAGAGATAAATGTAAAAGGGTCTTACTTACATACAAAACACATAAAAGGACCCTGAACTTATACCAGTAGGCTTTAATTTACCAGGAGAATACGGGAGTTAGATGGTAAATTAATTAGCTTAGAGGAAGGGAAAACAGGGCTATGTACTGCAGAACTGTTTAAAAGGAGGTACAGTTTTTCACTTTACTTCAATAAATGCTTGTTCTATTGTATTTTAGTTCTTGTGCATAGATGGTCATACTAGTGAAGGAATCATTGGGGAAATTATTAATTTTGGTGTTAGTAAACTCCTTGTGCATACATTGGCAAATTACTGAAATAATTGTTGGGGGAAATTATTCATTTTGGTCTCAGTGAAGTGCTTGTGCATACTTGGACAAAGTACTGAAGGGATCCCTGCGGAAAATGATTCATTTTGGTGTCACTGAAGTGCTTGTGCATGCATGGTCAGACTACTGAAGGGATTTGTGGGAAAATTGCTGTCATTTTTTGTTGGTGTTACTTTGTTCTGCTTGTACTCACATTATGCTTGTACATACATGGTTAAACTACTGAAGGGCTCGGTGGGGAAATTGTCATTTAAGTGCTTGTGCATACATGGTTAAACTACTGAAGAGATCATTGGGGCAACTGAGTCATTTTAGTGCTTGTGCATGCTTGGACAAACTTCTGAAGGGATCCCTGTAGGCAAGTTTGTAAATTATAAAGTCAATATCAGAGACAAAGCAATCCTTTTAACAATGGATGTGCTTTTGGTGCAGACATTGGACTATGAATCACAACAACACTTCATTAACATAGGATCATAGAATCATATGAGGTTACTAGGCTAACGGCCCCAGGGCCTTTACAAGCCTAGCCAAGTTCAACTCATGCTCCCAAGGGTGTCTAATTCAAGCAGACACTAAAATCAGAACCTGTTGCCCCTGTCCAAGAGAGATACAGGTAGAACCCCCACGGTGAATTTCTGGTTATGCATCCAATCATTCAAACTGCGCTTAAATAGGGCCAATGAGTGTCTTTGTTTAACATGAATAGGAAACTTGTTCCAAAGGCGGGGCAACCTCTGTCAGACAAATCTGTCCCTCCAGTAAGTTCTGTTGATGTCACATGCCAGGTTAAGGTCTTTTCAGTGAGTGACCCCATGTGCCATTTGACTTGCGAATGTGCAGCATTTCCATCAAAGCTGGGTCAGAGATTGTTCTATATGCAAGGCACAAGTCGCCTCTGAGCAGTCTGCATGACACAGAGTAAAGTGATAATGTTTTCAGTCTGTCCACATAAGACAGATCTGTCTTATGTGTCCCTGGTGTCATTCCAGGGGGATCCTGTACCTGACAGCCTGGGAAGATAGGATCGAAAGACCATGGTGCTTTGCCAGAGATGGCCTGCATCTGTCTCACTTGGGCTTCAGATTTCTGGCAAAGGCTCTTGCCTCCACCATAGTGCCTTTTTTAGGAAAAGTGATGAGGTCAAAACTACCAACATACAAATTTCAACAAAATGCAAATTAAAGGTCATGCTGGTAAATGCTAGGAGTCTAAACATGAAACTGCACTCATTGCAAGCATTATTAACCCTGGAAGATGCTGACATTTGTGCAGTAACAGAAAACTGGTTCAAAGCTGTGAAGAGCACCCCAGCCTTACCTGTTTACTCATCCTATCATACATTCAGACCCCAAACTGTGGGTAGCAAAGCCAAAGGAGGTGTAGTTTCAATATATATTAAAGACATACACACCTCCAGGCTGGTCAGTCAGTATGACACACAAGACACTCTAGGTGTAGTCAACAATTGACAAGACCCCTATTCAAATCATAACTAGCTACAGGCCCCCAAATTTGACTCAAGATGCCCACTCTGCTTATCTGCCTCCCCTCTTGTAAGGCCTAAAGGGGCCACACTGTTATTACGTTTGGGGATGGGGGAATCTGAGGTTTGCTGTGTGTCCAAATCCATACCAGAAGAGGAATCACCCCCCGATGAATCAGTATGTGTATTGCGTTTTCTAAGAATGAGTAACGCCTTGTATAAACACACTCTTAAACACACCACAGCAAGATTTCATTTTACCATCATTGACAAAATAATAGGCGACTGATCTAACAAATCTGGTTGGCACAGCAAACTAAATATAAAAGAAAATAAATGGATTGTGAAATTAGGTGGGCTTTTCCAGCCTGGTCTTAATGAATATTTATGATTTTGTATACTAATGAATATTCATGAGCTCACCAATGAAATTTTGTGAATAATTATGTCAATGTATAAAAAGAACCTCAAGCTGTTATGAGTATTTACACTGATGAAGGCTAGGTTAACACCATAGCCGAAACCGGTCTGTTATCTTTGTGTTTTTTTATTTTTTATTTTTTAACTAATTAAATTAGTTCATACAGCTCACAGTTGCTGGCTTCTGCTTTTTGTTAACCATGTGCTTTTGAGCCATGCAATCACTTCCGTGCAGGGGAAGTCCTTTTGAGTGCACATTTTCTGCTTCCTGCTGGTAGTGTGTGGTTTGCTGTGTAGGTAGAATCTGTACCAGATTCTCCATTATTTTCGAGCTCTCATTTATACTTTGGCTGGATACAATCATTTGTTCTTTATATCCGAGGACTTTCTTTCAACAATTAATGACTGTGGTCTATAAATTTAAATTACTTTGAGCACAGTTTCTTCAGTTGCTGCATTTGTATTTTGCTGTGCCTTCTTCATCCAGGATTTTACCAACTACAGTTGCTTTGCACCGCGTCCAAAATTTACATGATTTTCTTCATCTGGACGATATTGGAGGTGTATCAAGGCTTATTGGTGTGTTTAACATTGAGAGCTTGTTGGCAGCTTGATTCTGGTTGCAAAACCTTACATATTTCCATATAGCGCGAACAAATGACTTTCAGAAAACGGCTGTATGATTAAGTGGATTTTACCTCCTAACAACATTTTTTGGACAACAAATGGTTACAAATCTTTTGGATAATATCAGGAACTTGGGGCAAAGCTAACTTTACTATCGGCCATTTGTTGAGATTTTTATATTATTATGGGCCGTTTTTTCATATTACACTAATATGGAAATATTGTTAAATTGCTAGCTTATATTATATATTTAATCTGAATGCTATCGGAGGTGTATTAGGGTGCATCAGTGTGTTCAACATTGGTCGTTGGTGTTTGGTAATCAAACCTCATTAATCTCTGCATAGTGTGAACATAGGACTTTTGGAAAATTGGCTGCGAGCAAGCCGAAGTGGACTTTCATATACAAATAACATTTATGGACAATGAATGGTTATAAAGCTTTTGGATAACATCAGGAACTCTGTGCAGAACCAATTTCATTACTGGCCATTTGTTACATTATCATGGGCCATTTTTCATGACATTTGAACAATATTTTGAACTTTATAAGCAAATAATACCATTTTTTCACTGCAAAGATATCATATGGGGTTTTGTTTGGGACTGTTAAACACATGTATTTTTATTGTTATTGGGTACTGATAGTATTCTAGATTATTTGGCAATCTGATTTACTAATATGAAAACTGTGTCATCCATTGCAGGTTGAAGGGCTATCACCTTGTGATTTAATAAATACATAAGGTCGAAGGTTGTTTTAAGAACTATCATGGGCAAATAAATGATTGTGTGCTCAACTGATATAACGGCAATACATCTATATGATTTGATAAAATAAGTCTATTCATACTAAGGCCGCTATTATATCAAGCATTACATTTCTTTGTCTTATGAATCAAGATTTATTGGACTTGCAAGGTGGACAGGCAACCTTGGACTATTTTTTACAAATGGTTTATGTGTATTTTTTGGACTTATTTTGTTAAAGATATCAGGCTAATACAACTTTGGGACTCAGATATAGATTCATGCTGACAATTAATATTGCACTGCTTATATAATAATTACATGTCTGACATGGTCTAAATCAATGTTGTTCTTATTACCAAAATATTTAGGTCTCATTAATATATTTTGTAGTGTGGATCTGTAACACAATAAGGCTATAGTTATATATTTCCCCAATTGCCAACTTATATGGCCAGCATATCTAAGTCACTCATATTGATACAACTTTGGGAATTTATACATTGTAGATGCTAATAACAAATATGTGAATCATTTTGGATTTGTCGGACATATTGAGACCACTTATAAGTATGGTCACACCAAATAGGATTATATAATAGTGTATTATTTTGTAAGGAATATATTGGTCGCATCTTTCTATCAGTTGAATTTATAGTGGTTGAGGGAGCGATATATATATATATATATATATATATATATATATATATATATATATATATATATATACACACACACGTGATATACTATATATTTCAGCAAATTTCCATTTTGTACAATTTATAGGACTCCAATTTAAATAGACAATGGGCCTTTTTTGAGGGACTCATTAGTAGACTACAGACAACTATATCTTATTGATTTACACATGTTTATTTGGCCAACTTCGGATTCTTCTACAAATAATTTAGTACCTGTTAAGGGTTATTGTGATATAATTATACTGCAGTTACCATTATTGTCCTAATATTTGCTATTCACCTATAAGTGGATCTGGACGTGGCAAAGTTTTTTGTCAACCATCAGAGGTTATATCTACAAAAATTTTAATGATATATTTAATGCAAGCCAACAAGATCTATATATGAGTACTCTTGTCAGGGCTGTTCTTAACAACTTAGACCTCATATGGTTCAAAACTTTGGGTTTTGACTCAATATTTGATTAGTTTTACTGGCCATTATTGCCCAGTTTCCACATACAATTTTAATCTCTAGGACATGGTACTGCATTCATTTCCAGTATTTACAATTTTAACTGGAATTGATTTTTGGCTAATACACAAGTGTGAATCTGTCTTTTGACTTTGATCAAGTATTCAATTTGACTAAGTTTCATCCTTTGATTTTATCTCTGACCTAGATTTGAGTCTGTGTGGCTCCCTTATACCCTTGTATCCAATATTCCTTTTTATTTTCAAAATGGATCTAAATCGGATCTTAGTTGGGCTCTCTTCTGATAAAGAAGATTTGAGTATTTTTGGGATAGGAGAATGATCCAATGACAATAGTTTTAATACCATAGATAATCCCGAAACCCACTGTGAAAAGTTGTTTCAACAACTGAATAGAAGCATGAGAACATTAAGGTCCAATGTATGGCATCTCAAATTATTCAAACCATACATGGCTAAAGGGATAACTCCCAGAGGGTTTAGAGTTAAAATTCAGCCATTAGTAACTGAATTAGATGAACAACTAACCAGTGAATGGTCAACAATACAACAAAACTGCTCCATGAAATTTGTGGAAACATCCAGATATTATGAGCGTACTATTGACAGGGAAATCTTTAATGTTACCAAATTAGGTGATGACAGTAATCAATACAAGGACCAACCGTTTTTTTCCACCCAATTGTCTAAACGTAGCTCAGACTTATTTACCTTTGAACAACAACTCAAGGATAGGAAACTCAAAAAATTTCAAAGAGACCAAACAGATTATGACAAAGGTCATCCCTTTCAACATGCTAGACATGTCAGGTTTGAAGGTGGTTATCATAAAACTAATACCACCCCTAAACGCAAATGTCCCAAGTCCATTATTAGAAAACGCAATACACATACTGATTCATCGGGGGGGTGATTCATCTTCTGGTATGGATTTGGACACACAGCAAACCTCAGATTCCCCCATCCCCAAACGTAATAACAGTGTGGCCCCTTTAGGCCTTACAAGAGGGGAGGCAGGAAACATCAGAAAAATAAGAAGTTTGGAGGGCTTAATGGAACTGTTGACAAACAAATAAACAAGTGTGCTAGAACAAACATACTAAATATTTCTAATGTAACATTATCTGACTCACAAACTGCTTTGCTAAATAAAGTTCTTTCTTTTATACCCGGTTTATTTGTTCCTGAAGACACATTTGCACAAGTTGTGACAGCATTTTGTAGATTGCTTAACTTAAAACTGTATTTTCATGACAAAAAATATGATGATGTTACTGTTGATAATTTCAAATACCACAAATCCACCTTTGTTCCACCCATGCATCCTTGTGTGAGTCTTTTCCAAAATAGTGTACTCAAAGATCTACACTTTACTTTGGGTATGACTCACCTCAAATCATAATCTCTCAAAGACAGATATATATGCTGCAATTTTAGGTGTGTGCCCTGGAGTATTTATGTTTTGTACTCTTTCGTTTTTAAATTAAGTCACTTCTTTTTAAACTAAGGTACTTCTATATTTTAGGCACTCGTGCCTTTCACATATAAATGTTTTCCATATATGTTTTTGTACTTAACATGTTTGAATTTTAAACAAGCCTAAATGAAATGCGCAAGTCCTAGTTTTGTATGGTGACGTCATGTATGACTAAAACTTTTAAACTGACTTTGGCGCTAATGTTTTGTATTTCTGATGAAGCTACTGCTTGGGCAGTAGCGAAAACGCTTTTTGGCTTTTTGATTAAAATTGCGTTAAAACTCTTATTTTGTGCTTCTCTGGACCTGGTACTTTGGAGCAGCGACATCGCTAGTCTTGGTTTTTTGTTTGGTTCTAGTTTGTCTTGTCCTGATGGCTTCAGGGGATCCAGGCAGCCCGAGGAGTCCGAATCTTTCGGGTTCGTTAACCCGGCTCGACACGCTGGATGATTTCGACGTGCCGTCAATTTTTAAAGCCATTTCTCAGCAGTTAGCGACACTTAACAGACATTTGGATTGCCTCGACGAAAGAATTTCTAACCAGAGTACACACACTCGATTGGAAGGTGGTTACCCACAGGAAGGTTTTTCTCAACAGCCTTCCGATTCTATTAATTCTTCAATTCCAGCGGCACAACCTTTTCCCCCAAGCTCTTTTGGTGGCACTTTGGCTCAGCCTTCCACTACTGTACAACGTGGCAGCATGAACAACCAAGACCTAGGGAATATGGGGCAAGTTCCTGCAACAGCAGCAGCAGGCTTAGTGGTCTCTAATCCACTGCTTATTGGGATTCCGATTTTACATGATTGGATTAATGGCACTGAAGGGCTACTCTTCACAGAACAACAAGTACAGGGATCACCGGCAGTGAGTACAAACTTGCCTACTACTACTAATAACAACATTGCTAGTAACTTAAAGACCTTAGATTACAAACTAGTCAAACTAAAAAAACTCCAGCTAGAGGTGTCTTACTTTAAGCAATGTTTAAATGACCAAATTATACCTAAAGGTCTACAAAGTTGTTTCGTCCCTACAGGACTGTTTATTGATGGGACATTTCTTGCTGAATTAAGGACTCTTTTTGACAACCAAGGTTTCCAATTATTAGAGCTACTGATTAAACATTATTCTTCATGTATTTCAACCATCACAAAAGAAATAAATGACTTGGACAGCCTTATTAAACTAGACTTGGACTTCATTAGGTATAAATACGATTATGCTAGAATATTTAACAGCATTGACGCTCTCTTGGTTAAACTGAAGAACACTAAAGCTAAAAAATTAAATAGAGACAGGTTTGCATACCAACATGGAAAAGCTTACCCTAAGTTGACTACTACAAACTTTAAAGCTGACAATGGTAGGCAGCCAGAGACGGCTACAGATGTCCTAGAAGGGTCAAGTCAACAAATAGAAGGAAATTTAGATTCCATTCCTGAAGAGGAACACTTGGAACAAGAGCAAGGACCTAGAAGAAGTAATAGGTTAAAAGCTAACTATTATAATTCTTCAAAGCCCAATAACAATGGCGGTGTGAATTATGGGAATAATAACAATAACTATTTTTTAGGACAGCACAACAACAGCCGTCAACCGAATCGGAACACGAAGAACTGGAATCGGCGGTAGATGCCGACACCACTTTCTCCAGCGCTGGTGGGGCAGAAATACACGGGTTAAAGATTCTTACAATACAAAAGGTGACTTTAAGATCTATAACTTTGCTAACATCACATTAGAACAGGAACTTATTGACCTTCTAGCACTTGGTAACACATTTGTTCCTAGTCATTCATTTGACCTTACTAGGACGATTATAGATCTAAAAAGTTTTGTAAGGAAATTAAACTTTAACATTTTATTTCCGAACCTCGAAAGAACAAAGTTGGTCGATCTTTCCATCAGTTCAATTTATAGTGGTTGACGGAGCGATATATATATATATATATATATATATATATATATATATATATATATATATATATATATATACACACACACGTGATATACCATATATTTCAGAAAATTTCCATTTTGTACAATTTATAGGACTCCAATTTAAATAGACAATGGGCCTTTTTTGAGGGACTCATTAGTAGATTACAGACAACTATATCTTATTGATTTACACATGTTTATTTGGCCAACTTCGGATTCTTCTACAAATAATTTAGTACCTGTTAAGGGTTATTGTGATATAATTATACTGCAGTTACCATTATTGTCCTAATATTTGCTATTCACCTATAAGTGGATCTGGACGTGGCAAAGTTTTTTGTCAACCATCAGAGGTTATATCTACAAACATTTTAATGATATATTTAATGCAAGCCAACAAGATCTATATATGAGTACTCTTGTAAGGGCTGTTCTTAACAACTTAGACCTCATATGGTTCAAAACTTTGGGTTTTGACTCAATATTTGATTAGTTTTACTGGCCATTATTGCCCAGTTTCCACATACAATTTTAATCTCTAGGACATGGTACTGCATTTATTTCCAGTATTTAAAATTTTTTATAACTGGAATTGTTTTTTGGCTAATACACAAGTGTGAATCTGTTTTTTGACTTTGATCAAGTATTCAATTTGACTAAGTTTCATCCTTTGATTTTGTCTCTGACCTAGATTTGAGTCTGTGTGGCTCCCTTATACCCTTGTATCCAATATTCCTTTTTATTTTCAAAATGGATCTAATCGGATCTTAGTTGGGCTCTCTTCTGATAAGGAAGATTTGAGTATTTTTGGGATAGGAGAACGATCCAATGACAATAGTTTTAATACCATAGATAATCCCGAAACCCACTGTGAAAAGTTGTTTCAACAACTGAATAGAAGCATGAGAACATTAAGGTCCAATGTATGGCATCTCAAATTATTCAAAGCATACATGGCTAAAGGGATAACTCCCAGAGGGTTTAGAGTTAAAATTCAGCCATTAGTAACTAAATTAGATGAACAACTAACCAGTGAATGGTCAACAATACAACAAAACTGCTGCATGAAATTTGTGGAAACATTATCCAGATATTATGAATGTACTATTGACAGGGAAATCCTTAATGTTACCAAATTATGTGATGACAGTAATCAATACAAGGACCAACCGTTTTTTTCCACCCAATTGTCTAAACGTAGTTCAGACTTATTTACCTTTGAACAACAACTCAAGGATAGGAAACTCAAAAAATTTCAAAGGGACCAAACAGATTATGACAAAGGTCATCCCTTTCAACATACTAGACATGTCAGGTTTGAAGGTGGTTATCATAAAACTAATACCACCCCTAAACGCAAATGTCCCAAGCCCATTCTTAGAAAATGCAATACACATACTGATTCATTGGGGGGGGGATTCATCTTCTGGTACGGATTTGGACACACAGCAAACCTCAGATTCCCCCATCCCCAAATGTAATAACAGTGTGGCCCCTTTAGGCCTTATAAGAGGGGAGGCAGGAAACATCGGAAAAATAAGAAGTTTGGAGGGCTTAATGGAACTGTTGACAAACAAATAAACAAGTGTGCTAGAACAAATGTTTATTTTATTTATTTATTTATTTTATTTTACATTTGTTGACCGGGCTAGTCCAGCTGGATCGTTGTCCATTTTCAGTGGAGGCCCGGGGAGAAAAGCTCCACAGATTAAAGCATGGTTATAGAAATACATGTAAAATAATCACTTATGATATAGGCAAAGAGCAAACATACAAAGATATTAGTTCAGGTCAGGTAATGGAAATCTAACAAAAAACAAATAATACCAACTATGTAATACTAATTATGTAATTAAAACAAGAAAATAAATTTTTTTTTTTTTTTTTTTTTTTTTTACAACACTAGTAACAATAGAATCATAAAGTTATTTGTGATTAGAGAGAAAGATTTCAGCGTTAAATAAATACAAAGATAGTTGAAAGATGAAAGTAGGTTAGTCTGGATTGGTACAAGAGCAGAGCCAGAAATTGTTCAGATGTGAAAGAAGTTGTTTCTTAAAGAAAGGAAAAGTGGCTAGAGAGGAGATATGTAAGGGAAGGTTATTCCATATTTTGCCAACTGAGTTGGAGAAAAGGCAGTTCCCTGCAGAGTTTGAAATTCTGGTAATGTTAACTTGTAGCTTTTGGGAGGAGCGTAGTTGTTTTAAATTATTATAGGGAGTCAAGAGGTTGCTAAGAGCTGGTGTTTTTGAGGGTTGATATAAAATTTTATGTGCTATTAAGAGTTGTTGATAGATAATCTTGTTAGGAAGTTCCAGCCAGTGTAGTTGTTTTAAGTTTAGGCAGTGGTGAGTTCTATATTGAGATGCAGTGGCAAATCGAGCTATGTTGTGGTAAGATGTAGACAGTTTCCTAAGGTTACCTTCAGAGAGATTAGTGTAGATAGAGGAAGCATACAGAAGGGTAGAGATAAGATGTGATTGTGCTAAGGTAGTCCGTGCCTCGGGTGTAAGGAAGGGTTTGATTCTGTATAGTGAACCAATCTTTTTATTAACTGCTTTTATTGTGTTATTAATGTGATGATCAAAGCTAAGATTATTATCAATAGTAACACCAAGCAGTTTTGTAGTGGAGTCGGGGGAAATGTGGGAGTTATCACTTGCAGTGATAGTAAAATTTAGTTGAGTAGATTTGTGTGTAGATGAAAAAAGTAATAGTTTTGTTTTCTTGGGGTTGAGGAGAAGACATCTTTTTGAGAACCATTGTTCAACGGTTGAAAAGGTTGCTTGTGTAAGGGACTGGAGTTCTGTTTGAGAGGAAGCTGTACAAATTATGGTGGAATCATCTGCATATTGTATGCAGGTAGTGTTTTGGATAGATGATTGGAGATCATTAATAAAGATGGAGAATAAAAGTGG
The DNA here is from genome assembly GCF_019279795.1 of Protopterus annectens. Taxonomy (NCBI): domain Eukaryota; kingdom Metazoa; phylum Chordata; order Ceratodontiformes; family Protopteridae; genus Protopterus; species Protopterus annectens. The sequence continues at coordinate 1,105,069,395 of NC_056743.1, forward strand.
GCCTAGTATAGATCCCTGTGGTACTCCTAAAGAGATAGGTAGTAGAGTAGATAGAGAATTTTTCCAGAGTACTGCTTGATGTCGGTCTTCAAGATATGATGAAAGCCAGGTTAAAGAAGAGTAATCCAAGGCAAGGGATTTAAGTATGTGGAGAAGAAGTGTATGGTTTACCATATCGAAGGCTTTTGACAGGTCTAGGAAAAGAGAAGAGGTTAGTTTGTTGTTATTACGGTTACAGTTGATAGTGTTGGTGAAAGAAAGTAGTGCAGTGGTAGTACTATGTGAAGGCCTAAATCCATGTTGAGTGTCAGCTAGTAGGTTGTTAAGGAGGAGATGGTTAAGTAGTTGTTTGTGTATACATTTTTCCATAATTTTCGCCAGAGGAGATAATAGTGCGATAGGACGAAAGTTAGAAAGGTCAGTAGATTTACCTCCTTTGTGTAAGGGTATGATGTATGATATTTTCCAGATTGCTGGGAAAGTACTTTCTTTTATGGATCTGTTTATTAGGATAGAGACAGGATAGGCAATAGCTTTAGCTGCTACTTGCAGGAATTCAGCAGGAAGCTTGTCTGCTGAGGGGGTAGTGGGTTTAAGTTTGTGTAAAAGAGATTGTATATAAGAGATGGGTATAGGTTGTAGTTGAAGGACAGGAAGAGAGTCATTGAAGCTACTTAAGAGCAGTTGAAAAGTATCAGGAGATAGGTGGTTAGCTAGACTTTGTATGGAAGTAGTAAAGAAAGTATTGAAATTATTGGCTATTAAAGTGGGATCTTCGGGGTCGGAGTCCTGTGGATTGGGTGTAACTAATTTGCCTGGGGTAATTAGATTGTTAATAGTAGACCAGAATTTTTTTGGTTCTTTTTTGGTGGATTGCTGCAGTTCAAAGTAAAAATTATTTTTATCTGTTAGGATGGCTTTTTTGGTACTGTTTCTGAGCTCTCTAAAGGTTTGATGATCTGTTGGGTTTCTAGAGGAACGCCATTTATTCCAAGATTTATTTCTGAGAATAATTTTATGCTTAGTATTAGAGGTTAGCCAGGGTGCTGTCTTAGTCTTTGTTCTAATAGTGCGACTTGGGGCATGTTGATTTAGGATTGCAAGGAATGCTGAATTGAAGTATTCAACAGCCTTGTTGAGTGTGAGGTGTTTTAGAGGGTCCAGTTGTATTGTGAAAGTTCTGTTTGAAACTGTTCAGGAATAAATTGTTTGTTGGAGTATAGTGTTCTGTGAGTGGTAGGAAAGTTTAGGTTAGTTTTAGCTCTAATGACGTAGGTGAGGGAGTGATCGCTAATGTCATCTGGAAGGATGCCAGTTTGGTAGGTTTGCAGGGGGGAGTTAGTAAGGATCCAGTCTAAGGTGGTTTCTTTTTTGCTTTTTTTGTTGATTCTGGTAGGACTATTAATGAGTTGTTTAAAACCATAAAGGTTTATATGGGAAGTAGGATTAATATTGCTACATGATTTCCAATCAATGTTAAAGTCCCCAAGAAATAGTGTTTCTTGAGGAAGTTTATTAGAGATTTGTTCTAGAATGTGTTCTAGGGTAGGGATGTTATTTCCTGGGGGGATATATGCACAAATGACGTTTATTGCTTTACTATTGTTGATTTGTATTTTGGAGCAAATTATTTCAGCATTGTTGTTTTGGGAGAGGGTAAGGTCAAGAAGAGTAAGCTTTAGGTTAGTTCTATATATAATTGCTACTCCCCCACCTTTCCTGGTGGAACGATCATGTCTTACAATGTTATAACCAGGTGGGGTAATCTCAATGTCTTTAATTGAATGCTTTAGCCAGGTTTCTGATAAGCATAAGATATCAAAGTTGTGTATTTCTAGTAGGGCATATTTCTGATGTAACATTATCTGACTCACAAACTGCTTTGCTAAATAAAGGTCTTTCTTTTATACCCAGTTTATTTGTTCCTGAAGACACATTTGCACAAGTTGGAACAGCATTTTGTAAATTGCTTAACTTAAAACTGTATTTTCATGACAAAAAATATGATGATGTTACTGTTGATAATTTCAAATACCACAAATCCACCTTTGTCCTACCCATGCATCCTTGTGTGAGTCTTTTCCAAAATAGTGTACTCAAAGATCTACACTTTACTTTGGGTATGACTCACCTCAAACATAATCTCTCAAAGACAGATATGTTAACGTTACAAGAACTTACCAATAACAAAAAATTGGTTATCATCTCTGCAGACAAAGGTGGTGCTGTGGTAGTCATGAATTGGACCCAATATGATGCTGAGGCTCAGAGACAGCTGGAAGATGCCAGATATACCAAAATGCTTCTTGATCCAACATTTATGTTTAAACATCAAATACATATGTTTATGGATTCAGCAGTAGAAAATGGCATCATTACACAAAATGACAAAAATCATCTTACTATATCTGATCCCAACAGCCAATATATCTATTTTCTGCCCAAAATTCATAAAGATCCCTTGCATCCCCCAAGCTGACTGATTGTGACAGGTAATGGCTCCCTAACTGAACCATTATCTGAATTTCTAACTAAACACCTTACACCATTATTAAGATGGGTAAGATCTAGAATTCAGGATACCACAGAATTTTTAGGTGTTATAAATGACATGCAAATTAAAGACGACTGGTTATTATGCACCTTGGATGTTAGTGCACTATACACTAACATACCGCATTGGGCAGGGCGGGATGTAGTAGAATATTGGCTATACAAATCAGAGCTATACAAACCTGGTTTTAACACTTTTCTTATATGCCTAACTGAACATGTTCTCACCAAAAATGTTTTCTTCTATGGAAAACAATGTTATCTCCAAATACGGGGTACTGCAATGGGCGCATCATTTGCCCCCATATATGCAGATCTATCTATGGCATACATAGAAGAACAAATCATTTATGATGTTACACACAACATTTATTTAATGGAAATTGATATTTGGCGTAGATATCTGGATGACTGCTGGATGGTGTGGAGGTCTGATGTGGAATACCTGATGGAATTTGTTGAGTATCTCAATGACAATAAATGGGGTTTACAATTTACCATCAACCATGACCAACACAAGATCACATATTTGTATGTACTGGTAACAAGGAATAAGGATAACACCCTCCATACAGACGTATTCAGAAAATATCCAGAATATAACACCTTACTCCACGCATCCAGCTTTCATCCAGTACATATCACCAAAAACATCCCCAAGTCTCAATTCATTAGGATGAGACATATTTGCTCAGAAGATAATACCTTTCATGTTTTTCGCAAAGATTTGTCGAATAGGTTTCAAGAAAGGGGCTACAGTATGGGTTATGTACATACAGCAAGCAATTATGCTGCAAATTTGGACAGGGAAGACCTTCTTAAATATAAACATAAATCACGGAACACAAACAATAATCTATGATTTATCACTACATATGGTAAAAATACAAATAGAGCAATTGATGCCATTAGACGACATTGGAACATCCTCCTAGCTGACAGTGTTTTGTCATAACATCTATCCGAGACCTACATGTTTTCATTTAGAAGGGGGAAAAATCTTGGATCTCATTTCAGTCACTACAAACATCACCATGATGTTACTAACCAGAATACGATCCAAACCTTAATTTCTGGAAATAAACTTGTGGGCTGCATGCCATGTGGTCATTGCAGCCATTGTAAACATGTGCTAAAAACCAAACAATCCTCCAGTAGTAATTGCAGCACTATGACATTAGGGGTTTTGCAAATTGCAGCACGGATTGGATTATCTATATGGCCTCTTGCAGTTGTCATGCATTTTACATAGGACAAACATCTAGACCTCTCAAGTTACGTATTTCTGAACACCTTAGTGATGTTAAATGTTAAAGAATGAGTAACGCCTTGTATAAACACACTCTTAAACACACCACAGCCAGATTTCATTTTACCATCATTGACAAAATAATAGGCGACAAATCTAACAAATCTGGTTGGCACAGCAAACTAAATATAAAAGAAAATAAATGGATTGTGAAATTAGGTGGACTTTTCCAGCCTGGTCTTAATGAATATTTATGATTTTGTATACTAATGAATATTCATGAGCTCACCAATGAAATGTTGTGACTAATTATGTCAATGTATAAAAAGTACCTCAAGCTGTTATGAGTATTTACACTGATGAAGGCTAGGTTAACACCATAGCCGAAACCGGTCTGTTATCTTTGTGGTTTTTTATTTTTTATTTTTTAACTAATTAAATTAGTTCATACAGCTCACAGTTGCTGGCTTCTGCTTTTTGTTAACCATGTGCTTTTGAGCCATGCAATCACTTCCGTGCAGGGGAATTCCTTTTGAGTGCAACTTTAACTACCCAAACATAGATTGGAAGAACTACCCATGCCAGAACACAGATGCCCAGAGATTCCTCAATTTTGTCAATGCAAACACCTTGGAGCAGCTAGTTGATATCCCCACAAGATGTGATAATATATTGGACTTGGTATTAACCAACTTGAGTAACCACTGCAGCATCCCTACAATATCATCCTCCCTAGTAAGATCTGACCACAAAACATTTCCCCAATCCCCCCCCCCCCAGCTAGGATCCAACAAATAAACTTCTCCAAAGCTGACTGCAACCTCCTGAGGGATGGTATAAACAGCTTCACAACCCCCTCCCTCTCTCTAGGAACTGGAGTCAATGTCCAAATCTACACCAAAGTACTATATGAGAATTTATATAGATGCATGGAATCAGGAATACCCAACAGGATGAAATCATACTCTGCAAGGAAGAGTAAACCTGTCTGGTGGACATCTGCAATAAATAAATAACCTCTATAACAAAAGGAAAAAATTGTTGTCTAGGACCAAGAAGGAGCAGGTGCCTAATTGGAAGCAATCTCTCCTTAGCCTGAACAAGCAAATAAGAGCATTAGTGAAATCCTCCAAAGCAAACTTTGAGTCTAAATTGGCCACATCTGCTGGAGGCAATCATAAGGCCTTCTTCACATACATCCACAGTCTCAAAGGTAGCATCCAGATCTGCTCAGAACTGGTGGTTAAGAATACTACATACACAAATGCCATAAATATAGCCAACTTGCTGGCTGACAGATTCAGAGAAAACTTCACCCCACTGCCCCCCATCAGTAAATCAGGACATCCCCAGTACCTGCCCCCCTCCCCTTATCTCTAGGGAACAGGTCATCACTACCCTCTCAAAGGCAAAAAATGCAGCCTCCATGGGACCCAAAAATATCCTATACCGCATCCTACATGAAGTCAGGCAGGAACTTGCAGTACCATTAGATGCCTTATTCAACCAAAGCTTGAGTACTAGCTCCATCCCAACTGAGTGGAGGACAGTCACTGTCATCCCTTTGCAGAATGGTGGAACATCCACTGATCCAGGAAATTATAGACCCATCAGCCTAACCAGCTGATCTGTAAGGCTATGGAACAGATTATCATGGACCTCATTAACAAGGGCGTTGGCAACCTCCAAACACTCGATCCCAGAAAGCTGGCTTCATCAAGGGGAGGTTATGTCTGTTAAATGTGGTTGACTTCTTTGAGACAGTCACCAAAGCCATGGACGAGGAGAAGACGGTGCACACCGCCTACCCTGACCTGGCCAAAACCTTTGACACTATTCCCCCACTCAGGCATAATAGATAAACTCTCTCAACTAGGCATAAATCCATATGTTACCAGATGGGTAGCAAAATGGCTCTCTGACAGAATCCACCTAGTCAAAACAGGGGGCGCCACCTCAATTAGTAGACCTGTAATGAGTGGCATACCCCAGGGATCGGTCTTGGGGCCTCTGTTGTTTGGGATATACTTTTCTGAGGTGCAGGTCAGAACCAATGGTCTATGGCTGACCAAGTTTGCAGATGATTGCGAGCTGGGAGCTGTCATTAATTCCCCTAGTGATGTGGACATCCTCCAAGAGGGTCTCACTCAAACAAATGACTGGTGCCAGAAACATGGCCTCAAGCTGAATACCAAAAAATGTATCATAATCCCCTTTGTAGAGAGTGATGTCCCCACAAATTATCACATTAATAACATCCTAAGCATGCAATCAGTTGTGAGGGATTTGGGCATCCAGGTTGATAGCAACCTGACTTTTGACCACTATGTTGCTTCCATTATACAGAAAGCTTTCTACATGGCCCACCTCATAAGTAATGGTATCTCATCCAGGGACAAGGAGGTTATAATATCCCTGTATTCCTCCTTTATAAGGCTCATTATTAAGTACAATTCCCCTTTCAGCGTGTACCTCGCAAAGCACATGCAGCAGCTGGAGAGACCACAGAGGTTCCTCGCCAGAAGAATCCAGGGCCTCAAACATCTATCCTACACTGATAGGCTAAAAGCCCTGTCCCTGTACTCAGTTTCATAAAGACTCCTCAGAGGTGACCTCTGTCTGGCATACAAAGCAATCTTAGACTCTGCCTTGATGGGACTGCTGCATATCCGCAGGTCAAGCTCCACTCGAGTAACCCACACGTGCAATCTCAACCTGGTCTGTGACATCAATAGGACTTTTGGCAGGACAGATTTGTGTCCCAGAGACTCCCCTATCTGTGGAATAGACTCCCCCTCCACCTCAAGCAGAGCACCTCATTATCCCTTTTTAAATGCAACCTGGTAACTGGATGGGAAACAGAAAATACACCCCTAGGATTCCATCTGTGTCACTACTGGACTGGGCCATCGGGTGCTGACTTCGTTAAACATAGGCTAAACTCTTGGCTAGGCTTATAAAGGCCTCAGAGCCAATAGCCTAATAACTCCCTATGATCCTATGATCTTATACGACCCTGAATTTTCTTTGTAAGGAACCTTTGTGGTCTCTCCAGTTGCTGCAGGTGTTTGGAAAGGAACAGACCAAAGGGAGAGTTGTACTCTTTATTGGCCTGATGAGGGAAGAGTACAAGAGGTTATAACATCTTTTTTCTGGAGGCAATGCCCTTTCTTATGAAATGAGCAATATAAAACATTCCTCTTACCACTGTGGAGACATGGTGATTGAAGTTAAGGTTGCTGTCAACCTGTGTGCCTAGATCTCTCACCATTGACTGTGTGCTTAGGGTATTGCTATTGATGTGATAGCTTGCAGGAACATTATCCTTGCTGTAGGGAATGATAATGCATTTTTGCATTAGGTTTAAAACCATGATTATGGCACCAGTCATTAGTCTGTGTAAGACCTTCTTCAGGATGTTGACATTGCTAGGGGTTTCAATGATTGCTCACAGTTTGCAGACATCAGCAAACTTTGTCAGCCACAGTCGTTTAGTTTTAACCTGTAATTTGGAGAAGTAGATTCCAAACAGTAGGGGTATGAGAACTGATCCCTGTGGAACACCACTGGTTACAGGTTTGCTGGAGGAGGTAGAGTCCCCTATGTTGACTGTATACGTTCTATCAGTGAGCCAGTTTGTAACCCACCTGACAATATATGGGTTGATAACCAGCTGGGTGCATTTATCAATGATGTCTGAGTGGGGGGATTGTGTCAAAGGCCTTAGGTAAGTCTATGTAGGCTGTATGCACAGATTTTCCCTTGTCTAGGGCTTTGGTGACTGTTTCAAAGAAGTTCACTGAGTTTAACAGGCATGATCTCCCCTTAACAAAGCCAGACTGGGTGGGGTCAAGCATTTGGAGATTTCTTATATCTTTGTTTTTTAAGGTCCATGATGAATTGTTCCATGGCCTTGCAAATAAGGCTGGTCAGCCTAATGGGTCTATAGTTCCTGAGGTCTGTGGATGGATCGCCTTTGTGCAAAGGGATTACAGTAGCTGTTTTCAGTTCCACTGGGACTAAGCTAGTGCTTAGGCTGCGACTGAAAACCATGCTCAATGGTGATGCTAATTCCTGTTTTAACCCATGTAGAACACAGCCCGGGATGTTGTCTGGTCCCATAGAGGTTGTGTTTTTGGCCTTGGAGAGGGCATTTAAGACCTGCCCCTCAGAGATACTAGGCAGAGAACAGGTGTTTGGGATGCTTTGGGGTATATGTGGCAGGGACAGGGGAGTAAAGTTTTTGCTGAACCTGTCAGTTAGCAGGTTTTCTATATCCACAGCATATACCACTTTTCCACATTTTCTCATTTACATGTCGTTATACATAAGGCATTGCGCATTAGCATAAATGGCCTCTATGTATCATGGCTTAGCAATGCTCATTCACAAACTAATTTGCTGTGAATTACAGCCTAAGTAATAGTTTGCAACTGTCTAAGTGGGCATCATTTCTAATTTAGAGATAAATGTTAACTCATGGTAGGTCTGAGTATATTATGGTGCAGAGTGATTAATACTTGTTAACTTTTCATTTCTTTCTCATTTAATTTCTTAAACATTTGTGTCATTATGCAAAGGCTAAATGGAAGAAGTTGTCAGACTGCTCAATGAAGCTGTGATTTATTCCATGATATTTATTTATTTATTTACCTGGCACTAAATCACCAGGATATCTATAATAAGACCATTTGTTTCTGAATGTGATTGTACATAATGTGAGTACAAGCAGAACAAAGTAACAACAGCAAAAAATCTGATAAGGACCAATTGTACATGCACATCTATAACACAATTAAAATATACCCCTGGATTCAATAACACCTACACTATTACACTAAGCATACACTGTTCTGAGGCAGACAATGCAAGCATAACTCACACCTTCTTCCTCCTAATTTTAGTTTTCCTACTGATTTTCTTCCGGCTGTAAATGTTGACAGGGATTCGTAAAGGTTACCACAACATGTAGACTACATGTACACTTAGCGTAATCTTTCTGAGTGACTAGAAAGCACAAATAATGTGGTAAGGATGTTCTTGAATATATATTGTGTACACTTAGTGTACACCTAGTTCAGGCTTTATTAAATATGACCCACAGTCTTTTCTATATCTGTTTTACAATGTTACTGAATGTCAGAAGTAAAATGGAAGAATGAAAAATTGAAGAGTTGCTTATTTTCACAGAAAATGAAAGCAATTTGATGTACTTGTCATTTTACCTTCTTCTTTTGTTATCATATTATTAGGGACTTTCAGAGAAAGAAAAAAAAGGAAGCAATTTCACAATTATGCTGGTACTTGAAATACCCAGGAAAGAAATTAGGCTAAGATATTGCCAATGTCTAGCAAAAGGCATTTTTTTTTCTATTCAAATACATATATTAGTCTGGTTTACTACTGAATAATGAAAGTTACTGCTGTCGACCATCATGCGGTCGAAAGGCAATTTTCCAATGGGCAGAATGCCAACTCAAAATACATTGACTACAAAATACATTGACTACACTACAGTGAATGGGTAGTGGAGTTCGAATATCTGAGTTCAGCATTGTGAACTGAGATAGTAGTTCAGTGAAGAACAGGGAATTAGCCCATTTCCTCACTGTAGTGCAATCTCAGAGTTGGTATATATAATTTGCAGGGGGTAAAGGGGTGCTTTCCCCCCTGCAAAATAGTAAAATAAATGTAACATTGACTATGGAATGTCACGATACGTTAAGGTGCATAGCATGGCTGACTGACGTCACCTCCTGCTATGTCGAATACATCGAACTACAGGTGTCGATGTATTCAGTTTTGAGCTGGCCGCAGTTTCACTGTTCTAGATTCAGGATTTCAGGTCAACCATGTGACCAGTTGACCTATGCAGTTTTAAGGTTTCAGTAGTAAACCTATTAATCTAGAATACATTGACCCTTCTTTATCACTTGTATCACTAAACATGGGGCCTGCATTTATTACTTAAAATACTTGTGCATAACTTTATGTATCTGAAGAACTACAAATAATGAAAAATCAAGTACCAGAGTACTTTGTATTAGGAATTTACTTTAGGACACATTGGTCATAATAACTAAAACACTGAGGTCTAGTATAGAATATGCCATAGTTCTCTGATCAATTACAAGGCATTGGCTTGCTTGATATATTAGTCTCTAATACTGGAAAACTAACTTTAACAGAATCCTAGTGATGCACTTTTCCAAAACAGAGTACATAACATAGTTTAATGATGTTAACAGTGTAAGATACAGTATAGGCATTTGGTGGTGACTTATAACTAAGACATGAATTGGGATGCAGAAAGGTGAAAACAATGGAGAAAGAAAAGACTTCCTTACTAACCCTGATGATGTAACAGAATATTTTCATTTACAAGCTTTTGTTCCCATATACTATCTGATATAAAATTATTTTTAGCCTGCTGTGTTAATATACACACCTCTGGCAGCAAAACCTTTAATGTAACTGTTGTTAATTTGCTTCTCTTTCAGCCTGTTATGGAAGAAGTAAGTGAAAGACCATTAGCATGGGGGTAAATATGTGCAAAGTCTGGATGCTGTAATTTCAGACCAGTCTGCAGGAATGCACGACAGGAGATCTGTCTTTGGCAAAGAAAAGAACCTTTGTCTTTCCTGCTTATCATGTTAGGCATACTGACTGTGGTGTTTGTGGGGGGGGGGGGGGAGTGCACACACAAAATGACACTAAATAAATGATATCACTACTTGCTTGCCTATGTTATCTACATGACATCATTAATAGCACTTCTGAGATATACAAGTGGGGGTTCAGCAACAACTAAAGAAAAAAAAAACACAGATTACCCAAGATAAAATAGTTAAAGCTGCTGAATTGAAACAGAAAGAGAAACTGTTGTTCTTATGTAAACATACCTTCTGGTTAATGAACCATAAATATAGATGAATGTTTATATCCCCTCTGCTCTCAATCTCTCCCTCTTTCTCCTTCTCTGTTTTAATTAGCTCACTACAGCTACCACACTCCTTATTACTGATATAACATTAGTCTGTAGGATGTACAGCCCAAGTCATCACTGCAAATATATTAAAGCACCGAAGTGTATGACACTAAAATGTGCACTCACTTTATCATTTTATTCTCACTATGTGCTTCTTCCTTGCAAAAGCACTCACTTTTCTTTATTTAAATCTGTTTTAACATGCAGTTTAAGAAAAAACGTTATCCTTGTTATTACTAACAACATGAACATCTTTGTACACATTTGTATGTATCATACCCGTGCTGTTGACATTTTAATTGCTTTCTAATTAATAAAAGAGATGCCAATACATTAAGATCCTCTCAGAATGTTAATGGAAACAGCGGTTACATCATTTATTTTATTATAAAGTTTCACAATAATAAAATTAATACACTGCAACAAGGTGCAACATCAACAACCCAAGCACCACTAAAGATATGAAATGGAGCAAAATGGAGAGAACTGGGGGACAAAAGGGAATTTATGCAATAAATCAAATCTGACCTGAGAAGGCACTGTAAACAATAGAAGGGGAAAAAGAAGATGAAGAAGAGTGTTGCATGTCTTTGCTTGCTGTGTCATATCCTATAATAAGAGTTTAGTGTTAGGTGAAGGAAGTAGCAAGGGATCAAAGTGGTGCTGATCTGTGAAAGGCACCGAGTAAGTAATGAGGAGGAATTCTGGCAAAAACGAATGCAACAGCAAGCCACCCGATGGAACCATGAACGTTTCTCAAAGCTGAGGCACAGTATATTTCAGTTCCAGAAATACTTAGGAAGGAGTAAGCAATATATGATAGTCATAAAGTGTGGTGAATAATGCAGACACTAAGGTTCCAATGCAAGTAAAATGCAGTACAGCAACCTTTGTCTAAAGTGACATGGCGTGGAGTGTTACAAACAGTCTGAGCTATATGAATGATGCAACAAATAAAAATGCATACAATACCATAAATAAATAAATGGCAATTCATCATCACATTAGGAAAGGGGCCAGATAAATTAGAGCAATACTACATGATTTTTGCATGACAAGTAATAATCCAGATACATGTATTACCCACATACACATTCAATGCCTGCAAGGGAATGTAAGAATTTATATTAATGTCACATGGAACTGAGTTTACAAGAGCACTACTGATAAAAGCATACATCTGCAAGAAGTAAATATAGCATTAAATGTACCCACAATGGTGTGAGAAGCATTAACACATGCAGGAAGCCACTTAAAACACATAGACTAACAGCATCAGCAACACATTCAGCATGAAGGATAACAATCGGTTAACAGTGTTTACCAGGAAATTAAATTCTGGTATGTAGGAATTAAGAGAGCAAAGCATGCCAGGTCATAACTATTCACACATTGTTATTGCAGCTAATATTCACAGGTTAGCTCTTTTATGACTTCATTCTTTCATGTTCTGCACTTAGTATAGAGGGTTACAGCCCAGAGTTGTAATGAGCTGATTCCTCTAGTCAAGAGTGCAGGGTTTGAGCCAATCTTCCTCCATTTGCCTATTGTGTCACTCTCAACAAATCACTCAACCAGACACTAATCCTGGTTTCCCCATAAAAACAAACTTATAACTAGTGGCCTTATCCACTTATCAAATATGCAAAATAAATAAAAATGTGAAAAAGGGAGGAGACATTTTTTAATGTTCAGGAAGCTGCTATTGTTTTACATTTCTACTTCATTTATGATTTTAAAAGGTTATCTATTAAAAAATTGCCTCACTTTCTTTTTATGATTTTTAAATGATCAGCTGTTAAATTTACCAATGTATCAGCTGCCACTGTGCATCTACCTGACACTACAGACTGTACAGACTACTGACTTGCACATAGGGCAAGAGATGTGGACACAACTATGACAGGTTGGAATCCAGATGTGGTTAGTTATTTCATGCTAGTGATGGTGGTTGTGATGGTCTCCAAAAAAGTAAAAAAAAGTAAAAAAAAAAAAAAAAATATATATATATATATATATATATATATATATATATATATATATATCCAACCAGTCAGAAAAAAAAAATAGAAAAAAATTGTCTTGCTTAGTGTCCCCTTATAATGAGGTTAAGTCATTAAAAAAAGCAATAAACTCTAGTAGTATTACAACAGAAAAAGTTGCATGAAATGTAACATGTATATAAAAGCCTAGAAAATTTGTATGAATAAAAAAGGAAACATAATAAATAAATACTGTGTGGTTAAGGAACGTATTATGCTGTTTGTGATCAAAGTACAGATAATTAGCATATCATAACTTATCCCTCACATATTCCATGTATATAAATAGGTAGGCAGATAGACATCATGAAGATATATAGGCACAAAGACACACACCCGTACACACACACACACACATACACATGCACACATGCGCATACACGCGCACACACGCACGCACTTATGAGTTTTTCCAGCATGTCACAGCAGGGGTGATGGCTTAATCACTAAGAAGTAAAATCTGCTACTTAATAATTAATGCTGTGTTAGAAAAAGTTAGCCTTAGTGATTCCAGCTAAATTAGCATTTGCAGATTTGATGTTCCATTATACTAGATAAAATAACTCAGTGTAGTAAGTGTGCAGGTATTATGACTTGTATGTGTATCATCTATGGTTGTAATTGTTTTTCATCTGCCCTAATGCAAATACATTGTTTTGCTAACACTACTGTGTCAGCCATGTGTAGCAATATTCCAAACCGGAGATCATCAAGCACATTTAATCAGCACTGAAGTATAAATTATGTGTTTTTTAAAATTTAATGTACCACTTTGAGTCATTCTGAATCATTGATCTATTATGGCAATGGCTCTGTTAAAAAGACTAACACCAGGAGATGGAGTAACTACCACCTAATTTTAAATTTTGATATGAATAAACTCTGTCTGAAACTTCTGACACAGAAAACTGGTACGTCTTTTATTCAGTACAAGTGAATATATCTCTGTATTATTCAAAGAGGGAATATAGCCTTGCTGTACATCAGATCTTAATTCTTTTTTCTGATAATAGATGCCAGAAGAGGAGGATATAGATTACAATCTTTTCATACATGGCAGCATTTGGGAAAATTGGGAAGAGTGTGAGATGCCAGAAACAGCCTTCTACGTTTACTTGAAGTAGGCACTTTTCCAATACAATGGATTAAAAGACACGATAAAGGACAGAAACATACCTGACTTAAAGATAGAGGCTCCACCAGGAGTGAGAGGAACAACGTACAAACCTGAAAACTGAATGGAGCTTAACAATTCAATGTTTTCCTGTACTATTTGTGTGGAACTGTAGAAGGGAATTGCCTGGAATTGGCTTTGATAATTTTCACCATAAAATTAAACGTTTTCCAAAAGAAAAGATGCTGTCTTTGCCAAGAAGTCTGGGAGGCACAGAAGCTAACTGAAAGGATGTTTTTGATTTTTGTTGGTGTCTTCACAAATGCATTCCAGTTATTCCCACAAAAAGTGAGCGCTAACCTAAGGAACAGCCTTGTCCTACTGCTGTGTTTTAAACAATATACTTGAACTGTTTACATGTATGATATAGTCATTCTACAGCTGGTAATTATTTATTCCACATTTCATCAGTTAGACACTTCCACACATTAGTCTTTTCCCTCCAAGAGGATGCAGCCTCAGAGGTAAGTGAGGAGGACTTACTCCTTCCATATACATGCTTTATCTAGGGCAGCCATTTTATGATGTTTCCTCCACAAAATCGTTGGAAGTGTCCTGTCACCAAAATGGATTCTGATGCCAACTACCACATCCTTCATTGTCACTGCACAAAAAAAATAGAATCCAAGGCATCCATAGCCAGTTTCATTTATTTTATATTAGATAGTGTAGCACTGCCAGGCATTTGGATCATGTTTTGTTATATGAGTTAAGAACAGACTTAATTGGTGTTTCACTGATGTAATAATGAGTGAAATGACCATGGAAGTTTGCAGCTTGCACACATCAGTATCCCCTGCAGAGACCTAGTTCTCCCATGATATCATTTGTTTAACACGAAAGGCAGTAGGATTAGAAGCAGTTAGGGCAACAGGGTGGATAACCATATGACTTTCAGTCAGCATTCTTGTGCAACAGCAGCTGGCAAAATTCAAAGTAAGGTCCCCTGATTTATAGCCATGTACATTAATCACATTTGCAGTGAGATACTCGTACCCCCACCTCTCTCTTCTGAACTTTTTTAAAGATGCAAGTGAGTTCAGGGAAAATGAACCAGTCATATTTCTGTAGGGCATTTTCTTTACATAACTTTGGATTTGGGAATCTAAAAGCACATCAACATTTTATT
Organism: Protopterus annectens; assembly: GCF_019279795.1. Taxonomy (NCBI): domain Eukaryota; kingdom Metazoa; phylum Chordata; order Ceratodontiformes; family Protopteridae; genus Protopterus; species Protopterus annectens. Next base: position 1,105,084,530 of record NC_056743.1, read on the forward strand.
ACTTTGTTTCTGGGTATTAGCTGATTTTCATAAATGGCTGAGTATTCAGTAATCTGGCTGCATGGGTAATTTAGTATTGTTGGAGTCATTGCACAGTTTCTACAGGCAGCTACAGAACGTGGATATTATGTCATCTTTTTATTGTGTATGATAAGTGGTCTGTGCCTGGCTTACAAGCCATCATCTGATCTAGTACTGATGGACTTGTTGCACATCCGCACCACATCAAAGGACCTTAACTGCGTTTACAACATAAATAGAACATGTGGGAGGAACAGGTATGCATCTCAGAGACTACTACGTTTTTGGAACAAGATTTCCATCCATGTGAAGCAGAGTTCTTCCCTGACTCTATTCAAACACAAGCTAGACCAATGGATGGGGAATCTGAATTTTGCCACTAGACTGGCACCTATGCCTCTGTTAGACAGAGGCAGCTTGTAAATGCTCTGCCACCTAAACCCAACTAGCTGACCCTGGGTTATTTATCCTGTCATTTACAAATGGGAAAGCATGGCTAGACTTAAAAAAGGCCTCCAATGGCCGTTATCGAGTAATCACCTATGAAACTATGAACCTTTGATGTCAGTGATTCGTTCTGAATGTAGCTTATCATGAATTGTAAGTACTGGAATGATGCAGCCATGCCTTTGTATGTATTCCACAATCTTTGAGCATTGTTATAAAGGAGACATTGAAACTGAATGGATAGCATTGCACTTGCTAATGGCAATGTCTGTAAATAACATCAAAGACCCAGGCACAGTATATCCGCATGGCCTACTGAATCCCTCCCACTGACCCCAGCTAACAGCATCACTGTGTTAACTTATGGAAGTCTAAATCAACCAGATCTATTTATAATAGTGGTGTCTTATCCTTCTTGACTTAATATTATGACTTAAGAAATTAATTTAAAAATTATTCTAAATATTGCTTTAAAGCATTAATTGGCACATTTTCAGAAATGTATGAATAATATTCAAGAAAGAAAAAGAAATCTGCCTGAAGCCAATAATGTCAATGTCTAAAACATGTTATGTTACCCTGAAATCGTAAGCTCTGAGCACAAATGTAGTTGTTAGCAGTGGAGCCTGTTGGTGAACAGCATAACTTAAGCAATGTGTCCACTACTGAGTTTTGTAAGACTGCAACACTTATCCAGTGAGCTGGCATTCCATGACTGATACACCATTTGCTTTTTTTGTATTCTTACTAGTTTGTACTTGTAGACAATCCATTATCAGCAGTGAACATCCCACTACTGAGCCATAGCTGGCTTGTCTAGTACCTGCTGGCATGACCCAGTCTGACACTCTTCAACTGTAAGTCGAGGAGAAAAAAAAAAGGGTGTTCAGATCTGGATGGCTCTCCTAACCTCAAAATCCAACTAAGTCCCATTTCTGTTCCTATAAACTCCAAACTGAGGGGCAAAAAAGAAAAAAAAGACTGCTTCTGCTTTTATTACCACACATGAAGTGCTAAAGTGCTTTAGTACTGCAGTCCCAACCAAAAAAAGCAGTAAAAGTAGCATTGAAATATATTTCTGTGCTGACATCTTCTGATTACATTCCCTAACATATCTTTCACCTGGGCCACCCCTAACACATTTTTTACATGGAGTGGTTGCCCCTTTTGCCCCACACTAGCTACTCTACTGTCCCCCTACCAAAGTGAATGCTAAGCATCAGTGAAAGTCTTCAATTTACAGGTAAGTAGTGTTTCCTGTCATAAAACATCAAGGAAAGAAAGACCTGTGGTGTTATAAAGAGCATATTTTGTGTTTCAGAAAAGGCAGAAATAGTAGAGAATTTGTTAGAAAAATACCAATTGAATGTTATTTTCTTTTTTAAAAGTTTTTCTGATGATTTTTAAACTAAGATAGACTATGGATTTTGTAAATAGTTGTTATTTGTGAAACTTAATTGTTTTATTTCTCTGTTGTATTTGTTAATAATTTTAAAAATAAATATTAAAAAAAAGAAATGGCAGAAATTGATGCCTAGCAACTTCTTACTACATGCTAACAGATCAGGATTCTTTAGCAACCCTCACAAATCCAATAAAGCATTTTATTGTGAAAGGCATAGTATTGTTGGTTAAACGCAGAGCTTTTACAGAAGGACTTTTCAAGTTTATGTACTTCTGTGTCCTTTTTTTTTTTCCACAATGGTCAGTCTCTGCTTTCAAAACATTATAGTTCCTCCTTTTAATCTCTATCAGTCTTTCTCTCATGTGAGAAACAAGGAAGTACATCTTCAGCTTAGTGAAAGTTAAGTAATATGAAAAAGTGTTCATAGAAAAGAAAAGCAAATGCATAAATCCAGAATGACTCGCTACAAGACTTTTAAGTAAGCAGATTGAAAAGATATACCTTTTATAATTAATTTACCCACATATATTAACATACAGTTAAGCACATGTGAGCAAGTTACCTGTCACACACATCAGAGGTTAGCATTGTTTTTATCTGTCCTTGTTTGACCCAGTTATGTCACTAATGCCAGACTATATTACATTACAGAAAAAGAACTATGAGCGTTTTGGCTGTTTCTCGATAAAGTCTTGCATAAGTCTCTAATGTTCTTTTCAACCTAGATTGGCTCCATTTTGTTGTTGTGATATAGGTTTTACACAGTAAGGTTATTCTGCTGGCATTTTGTGGTTTCTCTGAAAAAAGAAGTACATAGGCTGCTTTTCCTCCGCTTCCAAGGAACTGATTTGATTTCTGTTCATATTCAACAGGCTTGTTAGCATCATTTTATGTACTATAAGCTCTAATTACATTGTTCTGTATCAGTGCTGTTGAAATGGTAAGCCAGTTTCCCTAAGGAAACTCACCCTCCTTCATCTGATCCTAAGAAGGCCTTAGATTTCTAAGCAAGTCTGTATATTTTATTTATATAAAATACTAACAGGTGTAAAAAATACTAGGATACCGTTTCTGTAGTGTACATATTTTAATGTAGAAGCTAAACAGTCGTCAGATTTATGTCTGATTACAAATCACTGGCAAATTATTTTTATTGATATAGCAGTTTCTCTTTAATAACAGAAACTACTATAAATGTCATCTACACAGTAGTGTACAGGCAATATAACACCAAGCAACAAAACACCCTTATTTTTGTTGTATCCATTAAATATTACCTCATCATTCTATTACCACAGACGGGTCTATATTACAACATCGAACTTACAGGAGTCCGAACATTGTAATATCGAACCCAAATGTTCGAAATATGAAAATAGGCAAGCCACAGCACACCAATTTTTTTACCAGAGAAAAAAAATCGGTGGGCCATTTCCGGGGCTTTGCTATTTCCTCCACTGTGGTGCGATCTCGGAGTTGATATATTTAAGTAGTGGGGGTGTGGGGGCACAGCCCCTCACGTTGGGGGTGTGGGGGTGAAGTCCCCCACATTAGTTCAAGTTTAAAGTGTAAGTGTTTTTTTTTGTACCAGAACAGAGATTTTTTTCCCTGGGAAAAAAATGCTGTTCTGTGTTTTCGTAATTCTTGGGTTTCAAACATCATAGTTCGATATTACACCGTTCAAACTCCTGTGAGTTCAGTGATGTAATATAGACCCCCAGAGACATATACTTCTAAACCTCTTAGTCAAGAATTCTGGCCAAAGCCAAAAATACTAGGCTAACAAAGGCCGAAAATCAGGAACAGATTCTAAATACTTCTCTTATAAATGTAGAAAGTTACTAGAATAACAGGTTTTACATTAACATACATGTTCTGAAGAATACAAAGTCTGAAATTCAAATATCTGTTATTACTTGTTTACTGCAATTCTGAATGATTTGCCTGAAAAAACATACATTTTATGATGAACAGACTGAAGATATAAGGCAAAAATCTGGATATTCTGTGAAATTCTGTACCACATCTACAAAGCCAACCCCCTTGTCAAGTAACCTTCACTGTAGACCTTCCAAGGACAGGGTTATACCAGTGCTAATGGTTTGTCTGTTGCCTTGGCAGAATAGATGTTCCTCCAAAAGAATCTCCCTCCTATGGAACTAACTTCCAATACATCTGAAACAAAGTAGGTCCTTAGCTATCTTTAACGCCACCCTGGATGAGTGAATGAAGCTTTGTCAATTCGCCCATGACCTAGCTCTCAGACCCTTATGGACAGAGAAAGTAAGCAACAAGAATCACTATGAACCTATAAACTTGCTCTTTTTACTTTCAACATTACTGATACTCTATCATTCTTAAATGCTTACCTATGTTATTGTCCTTACAGCTATTATCTGTTATCATAATGTAAAAACTCAAACAGCCCTAAACAGGACCCTTGCTGTCTTTCTTTTGAAACCATACCAGTAGGTCTGACAAGGTTGCAGAATCATAACATAGAAGTCAGAAGAGGTGTTTTTATTCAAATCATTCCTTGAAAACTGAGTTTCTGACAACCTGAGGATCCAAATCCTCCATTCACCTTCAAACACTGGTGTGCCATGGTTAAGCTTTCCTGTAAAACACATATCTGTAAAATTCCTGGACAGCTGCCCTCATTATTCAAAGTAAGTAAGCAGGTAATTATCCAATCCTGAATAAGAACTTTGAGTGTGACAGGACTGTAGACCATTGTTTTGTAAAAAGATTATTCATCCTCCTAAAACCTCAACTGTAAGATTAACAAGTCAAAGAAGGGATGAGTTAGCCAGGGCGCATTTATCATCCCTTTTCTACATACCTGTCAACCTATTGGAGCAAAAAATCTGGACAAAGCAAAAATTAATGAAGGGGACAAAGGCCCAAAAAATAGTGGCAATTTTTAAATATTGCAGTTGTAATCCTAGAAAGTTGATAGAATAACAGGTGTTGTATTAGCATACATTTCCTGAGGGTATGAAGTCGGAAACTCAAGCTATTGTCATTATTTAGTGACTTCAGTCAATGATTTGCTAGAAAACCACAAATTTTATTAGAAACAGACCAAAAATATGAGGTAAAAATCTGCACAGTTGAGAGCTATGCTTTCCTAGTATTACTGAGAACCACTTCTCAAAAGGGATTCATTTTAAGACATGCATGTGGTATATGCATAAAAACTGGAATTATTTGATAATAGTCTGTCCTGCAAGGTAAAAATACCTTTCCCATTCCTGATTAGAAAGCATTACAAAGAAATTGATAAATAATTTCCATAAAGTGGCACTCCACCAGAAAATATTTATAGCTTGATGTAGGGTTACAGAAGCCTGTCCCTGTTCTAATGACATGACTATGTCTCACATTTTTCCCATTTTCGCATAATGGATAATTTAGGGTCATCATTTTTTTTCTGCAAAGTTTTGTAAATTCTCCCAACAAAATGCTGGCTATCTGAATTTACTTTAATATTAGCTATACAATATGTTTTATAGATACAGAATTTCAAAAGAAAATGACTGGATGAAACACATTTCCTCCCAATGTAAACATAGTATTACCTAAGAGGAAGAACATGACAGGCACCACTGTTTTAAAGCTTAGAGAAACACTTCAACACCTCCACCCATGCAAACTCATCACTATTATAAACGTTATGACAAGTTCACATATTAATACAGTTAAAAAGAAATACCTACCAAGCTCTGGGGCTACACTGAGGGGGAGGAGTTAGACAAATTGGACAAATGTATAGGGTTTTACACTGTGTTTTTGTGTACACTGTCATATTTAAAACATGCAAGTTTTGTCAGCTTTCTTGATGTTGTTAAAATGTTACACATAAAAAAGATTTTCTTGCTATAAAAGCGAAATGTTGACATATATTTGTTCTCTTAAATTAGAATAGCCAAGGTTTCCAAAGGTTGATATGCTCTTGTTAATTTTCAAACTGTAATTCAAAATTCATATATAATAATGCTTTCATTATTGAAATATTCTTAGATTTTGGAATGATACAAAATAAAAAAATTATAAAAGATAATAATTTCATAACCTTTTATTATCATCTAAAGAATCTATAAATAAAATTAATATTTTCTCACTGGTCATCACACTTCACTCATGTCAGTCAGTTGTCCCATGTTTTCCTCTTGAGACAAAGAACCCATCATCCCATTCACTACCAACAACACAAAGGTTGAGCCAGCCAAGAGTGGTGCCATCATGGGGACTGTATTATTTTTAAGGCACTAGTACCTGCTGTACATGCCTGAAGCATCTATGGATTTGGCACACAATGGGTTGCTACAATATATGTGCCCACCTCCATCAGAGTATAATTAAGGGACATGCTGCCCTTGTAGAAAGTACCCATATGACCTCCAAACTCCACCATGCATTCTACCACATAAGTGTGCCCAGGTACATACCCCTCCCATCTCTTGAAGACGAGCGAGCTAGCTAATCCACATCATTCCTCTGCTTCCATCGCAAGCTCCAACATGTGCCTCAACAGCTAATCAAACTCAGCTCACCTGGCTCATACTCAGGGTGTTATCCCTCTATGCCAATGAAGCTGACTAAAGTGAATATTCCTAACAGAATTTTGTCTACATTATAGGGTTTTATCCCTCTATGCCAATGAAGCTGACTAAAGTGAATATTCCTAACAGAATTTTGTGTACATAACAGGGTTTTATCCCTCTATGCCAATGAAGCTGACTAAAGTGAATATTCCTAACAGAATTTTGTGTACATAACAGGGTTTTATCCCCTCTATGCCAATGAAGCTTACTAAAGTGAATATTCCTAAAAGAATTTTGTGTACATAACAGGGTTTTATCCCCTCTATGCCAATGAAGCTTACTAAAGTGAATATTCCTGACAGAATTTTGTCTACATTATAGGGTTTTATCCCTCTATGCCAATGAAGCTGACTAAAGTGAATATTCCTAACAGAATTTTGTGTACATAACAGGGTTTTATCCCTCTATGCCAATGAAGCTGACTAAAGTGAATATTCCTAACAGAATTTTGTGTACATAACAGGGTTTTATCCCCTCTATGCCAATGAAGCTTACTAAAGTGAATATTCCTGACAGAATTTTGTCTACATTACAGGGTTTTATCCCTCTATGCCAATGAAGCTGACTAAAGTGAATATTCCTAACAGAATTTTGTCTACATTACAGGGTTTTATCCCTCTATGCCAATGAAGCTGATTAAAGTGAATATTCCTAACAGAATTTTGTCTATGTTGCAGGGTTTTATCCCTCTATGCCAATGAAGCTGTCTAAAGTGAATAATCCTAACAGAATTTTGTCTACATTACAGGGTTTTATCCCTCTATGCCAATGCAGCTGACTAAGGTGAATATTCCTGACAGAATTTTGTCTACATTAATGTCTCAATTTAGCAGATATCTACATTTTTAAATAATATTCATTCAGAGTTAATAACATTTGTACAGTTCCATAAAGTCCTTCATATATCCTAATTCAAACTAACAGCTCCTAAAATGGCAATAGGATTGAAATTAATTGTTATATATTTGCATTATTTGATCTCTACACCATCTAATATTTGTATGATTGTTTAAGTAAATAAAACAGACTAGGCTCCTTTATGGGTTTGAATATGCTAAAATGAATAATAAATGATAATATTCTAAGATTTTTACATGTTTGTCCATTCACTTTAGACATGAACCACCAATTCATAACTGTTTATCAAAATTCTTTAACATTTTCCTTAATTGATTAAAGCGTTTATATTAGCTTGTGTCTGACTCTTATTTCCACTCATATTAAACAATCCTAACATAACAATAGGGTATAATACGATTACAGAGGTAGGTTTTCCATATGCAATTTTCTAGTGGTGAATATGGCTAAAGAACCATAAGTGTCACCTGAATTATTTTGATGATGTAATAATTTACAGACTTTTTACAGTATGACGATAAATACACAAATAGCAACATTAAGAGAAAGATTTATATCTAATGAAGAAGATAACCCCAAAATATTAGACTTTGACACTTTGCTGTTAACTGTTGTTTCAGACTAGTTATCAATGCATAATTCATGTTAAATTCACAACAGAAATTCAGTTCCTCAGTATGGAAAATAGTGATAATTACGGTCTGAAAATGTATTGCAAAGACTTGGTGTGATTTTTCACCTTAGAGAATTTTCTTTATAGAAAGTTGTATTATAACCAATTCATAAAGCTTACATGATGCCCATTAAGACTGTATTTGAAATTGATGTGGATTTTCCACTTTCATATGTGACAGGTAGGTGGAGTATGACATGTGATGTACAGTGCATGACACAAACACACGCACACACACACACACACACACACACACACACACACACACACACACATACTTACACTCACACACAATGGTAAGTTTTAGAGGACTAAGACTGTAGCAGTGATAGCCGTATATATTACTACTTCATGTGACAGATATCACAGAATATCTGCTATTTCACCTTCAAATGTTAATATGTATTTCATGATTCTCTCAGGATAAGTTTCTGCAACAATCAACATAGTAATGTCAGGAGTGATAATCTTTTAATGAGTGATAACTGAATTGAATAATGAATAAACACTTCGCCAAACACGTACTTACAGATCCACTGAATGCCAAGATATGGTAATCAACAAACCCAAACAAAATTAAAACGACAAGAAAATTAAAGATTAAGTGGTAAGGAAAGGTTAGCAGTCATCATCCATCTCTCATGTTCGTTATTCTCATGCAAGGATCACCATAAATGAAGGGAAGATTAAAATGTAATACAAAAAGTTTTTAGGTTATATAACATCCTCTGGAATACATAGGATTACTTTAGTTTGGAATTATTGGTATCATTTGTGCTCTACAGTCCCTGCTGACAAACAGAGAAAAACAATAGATAGCACTGCTGTACAAAAGCTATATGTTACACATTAGCTACAGAGAATTACAGTGGCCATGAATTGCCCAAAATGCACCCTGACTTCAATGATGAACAAAGGTATGTACTTGTATTAAAGGTAAGTATTAAACATTAGCATGATATTTATACAGAGCACAGTTAATATGGGAGATAAAATATGATTTCTAAAAACTGAAAATATAGTATATTAAAGGGGTGTAATATTATTATGAACAAAAAGGAACAGCCATTTTCTCTACTTTATGAGACTGCACTTCAGCAACTCCTTTCTGATAAATAATCAGCTTATATTCTGTCTAGAAAAATGTATTTTGTTTTCTGGAATTTTGATAAGAAGGATATTTTGATGAAACAATAGTTTTACCATTTTTAGTGTAGTGTGTTCAGCAGTGTGTGAGATCTGCGGAAGTACATTTTGGTGAACTACTAGCATTAGACAAAATGCAATACAGTTCCTAAAAAAATTTCAGTAAGCAGTACCACACAAAAATGCTCTGTAATCATCATGACTCTCTACTGCATTAATCACTTTTTTTGTAATCATCATGTAACCCATAGCTTACTTTTAGGGATTAGTAAAGTAAGCTATATGGTAATGTACAAAGAACAAGCAGCAATGTTGTGTTAAAAGGCAACAGGCTAAACTGAGAAAAACGTAAGGTATGCAAAATATGGTATAATGACAAGAAAATGTAGAAGTGCATTCCAACGAGTGCATAATGACATGCAAATAGGGTAGAAGAAAGCAAGTCATTGATTCGCAGCAGTCAGTGGGGAAATGGAGCAAGCACTTGCTTCTGAGGATAAAGGCAAAGCATCTACCAAAAAAATGCGGCATTCCAAGCCATAATGTTCAACCTTCCATCTTCAAAATGTAAAGCGCTGCCTCTCATATTATGAAACAGATAAGTATAATGTGGAACACTTCTTAACCGTTTACTAAAAACTTCAAATACAAAACTCACAGAATGGTGCAAATGTGTTACATTATCCTTAAAAAATTTTTTGATGAATTACTATGTTTCTGTATTATTTACCATGGATATCAGTTAAAAAATGTTAACACTGAATATGTGACAGGCACTTTCAATGTGGAACTTCAAGGAACATGTATTTTTTAAGACTCAGAATGAGGAATGTTCCCCATAATGAGGTACACTTGAGAAGTATGCTCCCAACAAAAATGTTGGCACAAAAAGCTTCATTTGTAATGCAGCATATATTAAGTTTAAGCAGCAATCTCTATGGTGCGTTACAAGGCCAAGCATGCAGCTGAAAAAGATATAGTCAGAAGACTGTCTCACACCATTTAAAAGAGATACAACAAGTCCAGGAATGGCTGATACAATAAGACATTGTAGAGGCATTGGTATGCATGTACGGTCCACAGACTGGTAATGGAAGAATGTCTGGACTTCTCTGTCTGTGGATATCAAGGTACGAGTGTTGTACTTATCATACTGGGTGTAGAGACTTTCAGAAAAAAAACTGGGGACACCCTGGGCATTTCACAAGTGTCAGCCTATGGAATACTCAGGATGTTCCTTGGTACATTGCTTCCACATGTGGATGAACACATCTGCTTCCTCATCACACCAGGAGAGACAGCCCAACCATTAATGGCTTCCATTATTTTGTCCACCTCACTCAAGTTATGAGAGTCTTAGATCACTCCTGTGTGGTAAAAAAGTCCCTTCTTAGTATCCATGGATAGCATTACTTCAGTATAGAGGGCTACCACTCTATCAGCTGCCAGGTAGTGTGTGTCACACTGGGTTTAATAACCAATGTGTCTGCATAACATGCTGGCAATGCCCTTGATTACTACATATGCACAGAATAATCGGCATTGCTGCATCCTGCATGGAGAAATTCCATAAGGCCACCAAGTTGACAAGTGCTCTGTCCAATCAGAGTGTATGTTTTTGAATACAAATGATATTTTATTGCATAGTTCTAAGCAAAAGCTGAGCAGAACAGTAAGAAAGTAATTTTATTTATTTGTATTGACTTATTTATATTTGTTTTTCTTTGTAGTACACATTGATCCACATGGACTTTTTCCATAGTTTGGTAATATTGTCTAGTTCAGTTCTTTGCTCAAAGTCACACAATGTGCAAATGTAAACTGAGGGACTCAAACACTAGACTACAGGAAATAGTTTAATAACTCATAACCTTAATCCTCTGTGTAAACTGCCAGATTGTGTAGTCTCTTCATGTGGGAATGAAGTAATTAACTGAAAATGTTCATGGTTACAGTTCTAAGTGATGTATTATCCAGCAAAATCTGATCTTTGAGAACTCTGTGACAAAATCTGGCTGTTTTTTTTTTTTTTTTTGTGCACTGTATTTATATTGTGGTAGACAATTCATACATATTTTGATGTTGAAGGATATCTGGTAGCAGTGTTACTCAAATATTAAATAATGTCATCTGGAATTGTAAACTGAATGTATATGCAATATAAGTAAGCAAGAAAATATGCCAAAACATGACTGCATGTTTTTCTTTATCGCAACCATGCTTCTAAGGGAATAATGTTACAATAACGCATTATTTGATAAAAGAGCAGTAAGACTTTTAATCAAGTTCATCTCCTTTATTTATTTGCTTAGTTATTTCAATTTAATATTTTCATTATCTGTAATTCTCATTTTTATGCACTGAAGAAAACGGTCTCTACTTTTCCATAATCGGGATATCTAACAGCCATTTTAGCATTGTTCTCGAAGTATTTTAATTTACCCTTGAGTTTCTTCTTCTTCATCTTCAGCAAAAAGTCAAAAATAATTTTATATATGGAGCACTTGTTTCACTCTTGCTAGTATTTCAAGAATTCATGGTTTTCACTAGCAAGCTGTGGTTCTTTACTAATATCCAAGCTCCTTAAATACCATTTTTATAGTCAAATATACAAAAAGAGAGAAATTCTCTGCCAAACAGGTTTTTGTGTAGGAACATCACTTGTTCCATTCCAATAAATGTGCCTTTCAAAGCTTCCATATCACTAGAAGAATTATTACCCATAACTGCTTGCACGACTATCACTAGCAACTAACAACAGATTTTATGAATGAATGTCAGTCATATTTCTTGGAGTAATGTGCTCCAAAACAAACAACTCTAACACCTTCAAATGTAACCAGGGGTAGATGCAAACTGTTAAACTTTATACTGTCTGTTGTGTAACTAGTAGACAAGTGAATGACTCCACATCATAGATTTTATTCATCCGTCTATTGCTTTGACAGCCTTTGTTTGACACCTTCACACAATGAATTTTGCTTTTTCATTCAACATTGATTGTGCATATTGCTGTCAAGGAGAAAGTGTAAAGAATATTTTGCACCTGGTTCTCTTCTTGTTATTTACCATGCTCCAGAGTACCCCAACCAGTCATCCTCCAGCTATCACCTGTAGACCAGGGCACCTCAGTCTGTGGAAAACTTTGTGGTATCTCTTGAGGCAGGCAGAGAGGAAGACCAGAGCATCTTGAAATAACACCACTGAGTCAGCAGAGAGAGGTTTCTTTCCTGCTTAGGTTGTTTATCCACTTGCCCACTTCCACACAGGATGTGCAATGATGCCAATGCAGTCTGTGAATACAGGAACTTGTACATGCACTATGTACTGCAAACAGTCCTTCTGTGTTCCCTGTATTGCTGTTATATTTGTAATAGATAAAACCAAATAAATATATAAAAACTGATAAAAAAATTATGAAAACAGTCTGATCCACGTCCAATTAAAGTTTATTACCATACAAAATAAATAAAAGTAACGTATTAAGCGCTTTCCTCTCTGCTAAGGAGACTTCATCAGAATACAATTATTACCATTGCCTCTTCCATTTTTATAAAGTATGTAGATTAAATCATTAATTGTGTCATCAATCAGATTCCATTTAGTATATATTAATCATTAACATTTAAAAAGACACATTTACCACCACATCCTAAAATACTTTGTAAACAGTAGAAACAAAATAAAATGAATTAATTTATATATTCCAGTCCTTTGTAATAATAAACATGTATATTTTAATATGTTTTTAAACCATCTTTAAAATAGTTAAACAGTTTAAGTTATATTGCTAGCCCTTTCTACCAACATAGGTGTAATGGATACTGTTTCATTCAACCCCGGTGGAAGCATAGCTGCTAACTTCAGCTGCCAAACAGTTTCTTTCTTCTTTAACAAATTCTTCCAATCCCCCTCTTTGGGATTCAAATTAACCTTATCCAAAATGCTTGTAAAGGGCATTGGTCATCCTTTTATTTTTTTATGTCACTTGTGTGCTCATAAATTCTCATCTTGAATGCACGCTCAGTCTTGCCCACATAAAAATGTGGGCATGTCTCACACACTGCTAACAGACCACCCTACTAGTATTGCAATTCCCTCTCTTAAAAAACACTCTGCTTTGTACACAATTCTCCAATTTCACAACCTTTTCTTTCATGATGTATGAACATTGCCCACATCTTCCACAAGCCCTACTGCCTTGTGTCAAAATTTTTGTTCTAATAATCTTGAAATTTGGTGCTGTTTTAGTTACAAAGCTAGGCTGACTTCCCAATTTCTCAAACACTTCCTTGTTGGTTTTGAAAATATTCCAGTTATGCTTCAAAGCTTCTTGAATTCTACCAGTAAGATGATTATGTTGCAGAACACAGGCTTTACTGTAACTCTTACTTGCTTCTGAATTTACTTCTTTAGTTAAACCAACCCCCAAAAGTGGCTGATACCACGTACCCCACTTACTATACACATCATGGATTATTCCATCTATCAAGGGCATGGGGTAACCCCTTTCATAGAACATGCAATTTTATCCAATTCCCCAATAACATCCTCATGATGTGATGTCATCCGAGTTGCCCTTATTGCATGTCCCTTAATGATGCTCCTCTTTTGGAACAAGGGGTGGTTACTGTTAAAATGTAATTAAGAGCTACAAAAAGTATCCTTCCTGAATACTCTAGATCTAAAACCATTAATATCATGTATAATGAGTGTGTCCAAATAATTAATTCTATCCTGATGAAAATTATGAGTGAATTTTAAAAAATGTGTTGAATTATTTAAGTAAACCATAAATTCCTCAATCTCAGCCACCGTTCCTCTCCATAAAATAAAAATATCATCCAGAAAGCGAGAATACAACTGTATTCTGTTCCAATCGGGGCAGCCTATCACAAATCTATTCTCCCATCCTAAAAGGACTAAGTTGGCATACACCGGTGCACAGGCTGCACCCATAGCAACACCTCGGGTTCGTTGGTAATATTCCCCTTCAAACCAAATGAAGTTGTTTTCCAGCACCAAACACATTAATTCACAAATAAAGGTCACTTGTTCATGGGGTAGGTCTGAATATTGAAATAAAGTTTCTTCAAAGAATTCTAACCCTTCCACTTTAAGGTATAACTGTAAAAAGATCCTTTATGTTTATAGTTACAAAAATCAATTGCTTGGACCACAATTCCTGTTTAAGTAACCCCAAAAAATCCCACAAGTCCTTGACCAAATGTGATGTCTTTTCTACAGCATGCTGAATCTTGGAACCTTTTGCAGCTACTATGGGTCTAAAGGGGGGCTTTCTTATATCTTTGTGTATTTTCAGTATTCCGAAGAATACTGGAATATTGTGATGTTTCTTGTATAAAAAAATCATATATATCTCTATTTATCCTATTATTTAACAAATATTCTTCCAATTATGAATCAATTCTGGAATATGAAACATTAATTTGATTTATAGACACCGCCGTATATGTAGTTTCTTCAAATAAAAGTTGTTGCATTTCATTAATATAATCTTCATTCTTAAACAGGACCACCCCACCCCCTTTGTCTGGGGGCATGATCCGTATTGTTTTATCTTTCCTTAAATCCATTAGTAAATTATGTTCTTCTCTGGTTAAATTCCAAGGAATCTTTCTATCTGAGGTGTGTATATTATATACATCTTCCAACACTAATTTTTGAAAGGTATCAACTAATGGATGTGGTGGTGGATTATAAATACTTCTCTTTTTCCATCTATTTTCACTAACTATATTCCCTTCACCTACTTCTCCATCTCTTTCATTAAACTGTAACTCAAAATTTAATTTCCTGGTATAAAATTTTAAAGCCAGGACATTGTACACTAAATTACTTCTTCCCTC
This sequence comes from Protopterus annectens, assembly GCF_019279795.1. Classification (NCBI taxonomy): domain Eukaryota; kingdom Metazoa; phylum Chordata; order Ceratodontiformes; family Protopteridae; genus Protopterus; species Protopterus annectens. Next base: position 1,105,099,557 of record NC_056743.1, read on the forward strand.
AGGAATGAATTTAATTCCTTTAGATAGTAAACAAAAATATTCATCTGTGACCTCTCTACTTGTGTAATTATAAACAGCAAAACCATTTTTACATTCCATTATATTGTTAACTAAGTTTTGTTTCTGTTTGTTTGGTAGTAACCCTTCTTCTGTGTCTGTTGGTGAGAATTCTGATTATATTTCCCCTTCTCTATATTTCTCTGTGCCAGTCTCTCTGAGCGTCTGATATTGGGAAAATCTTGTCCCTCTCGTGTTCCATCTGAGTGATATTTTCATTATTCACCCTTAGTGCCTCACTATAACTAAATGCTCCCAACTCCTCCCTTCCATTACTTTTTCTGTTATTGAAATCAGTACTGTGTGGGATAGGATAAACTTCTTTTTTATGATATTGTTTTAAATCATGTTCTAACTTCCGTTTCTTTTTATGAAAAATATTATTGCATCTCCTCTCTACCTTAACCAATATTTTGTAATATAGGCCTTGAAATTGGGGAAATAACAAATCTTCTCTGATTTTCCCATCCAACTCCTCTATTTCCCGAATTAAAACAACCTTTTGTTTTTCATAATAAAAAACTGTTTTTTTTTTTAAATCCATTCCAATACTGTCAAAAAATTCAATAAAATCAATAATGACATCATTATCGTAAGAAACGCCAAATGGAAACTTATAAAGTCTGAGCCCCTAAGGGACTATTTTTAAATTTAAACATTCATTGAAATAGGCAATGTCAATTTGTGTTGTCTTCAATTTAAACAGTCTCTTCTCAAGATAAAAAATTAATTCATTTAACGAACCAAAATTATGTTCATCAACCTGAAGTGGTACCCTTGCAGAAGCCGCATTGTAATTGGGCTGATTAAAGCTGAACTGTTTGTTAATGAAGTCAGTTAATTTTAAACTACTTCCTGCATTCACGTTTGAATGCTCATTATTGCCCAATGCTGCCGACTGACTCATTGTGTTACCAGAGCCATTGGGACCAGAAGCTGTTAATGTTACAGTACCTTTGTTGGAAGACCCATTGCCTCGAAGGCCATTACGTTGTGTTTCCTTGTTCCGAACGACCCCACTGAAAGTGGGATTGGATTCCAAAACAAAACGCTGCTCTCCCACCTCTATGGCGCCATCTTGCCTCGACTCCATTCTTTGGACCACCTGATCCATTGGACCGATAGGACTCGAAGCTTGCACCTCTTCCTGGTTCACCTCATGCATATTCATGCCCAGCTGGTTTGCAATAGTGTCTCCTCCGCTAGTTACACAAGCAATCCCTTCTTTTTGGGATTTTGGATAAGGTTAATTTGAACCCCAGAGGGGGGGATTGGAAGAATTTGTTAAAGAAGAAAGAAACTGTTTGGCAGCTGAAGTTAGCAACTGTTGAATGAAACAGTATCCATTACACCTATGTTGGTAGAAAGGGCTAGCAATATAACTTAAACTGTTTAAGTATTTTAAAGATGGTTTTAAAACATATTAAAATATGTATATTTATTATTACAGAGGATTGGAATATATAAAGTAATTAATTTTATTTTGTTTGTACTGTGTACAAAGTATTTTAGGATGTGGTGGTAAATATGTCTTTTTAAATGTTAATGATTAATATATGCTAAATGGAATCTGATTGGTGACACAATTAATGATTTAATCTACATACTTGTATAAAAATGGAAGATGCAATGGTAATAATTGTATTCTGATGAAGTCTCCTTAGCAGAAGTGAAAGCGCTTAATACGTTACTTTTATTTATTTTTGCATGGTAATAAACTTTAATTGGATGTAGATCGGACCGTTTTCATAATTTTTTCATCATATTTGAAATAGATCCCTTGGCATCCATGAGGGACTTCAGCAAGGAAGAAAAAATGTAGTTCTTACCCCCCACCCAGAAAAAAGGTCAGCTGGCAAGTTGTACTTAATCCTCTCCATTAAACATTCCTATGATTTGCAGTTCTCTAAATATCACATTTGCAACTTTATCAACTTTATCTGGTGATATTATGGAATTTACTACAAATGTCTGAAACACAGCTTCATTAGCCACAAAACCAGCAAAGCACAGAAAGCTGAGAATGAAAATACCTTAAGTACAAAGGACTGAAAATACTGAATATGTTCATATATATGTGCATGCTGGACATAACTGCATTTCTGCTTAAGTGCAGAATTTACTAGTAGCTATTTACAATACATTACCATATTACAGAACTGCAACATTCATAAGTATTGTTTTGTGAAATCATGGATATAAAGATGTGTTTTTATAGTCTGTACTAAACACACACAGACTCTGGAAGCACATCATTGTAGTCATAATCCATACTGGAGGACCTTCCATATATCCCAAGATAAGGTAATGGAGAGAGTCATTATGGAACATACTCAGGCAGACATGGGTAATCCTTTACTCCAGGACCTAGACAATTGCACTTTTATCAAAGGGAGATCTTGTGCAATTAACTTTGTTAATCTCTGCAATATTTTGGCCACTTTCCTGTAGGAAGGCTTATCTGTTTGTGCATGATCTGTCAGAAGCTTTTGACACTATATCCCATGAAGAAATTGTACGTCAGCCTAGGGATCTGAAGATAAATGTGACTTTTGTCCACAAATGGCCACATGGTTATATACAACTAGTAAGAACAGAAGGACTCCTATCCTGTTCATCTTGTGACTCTGTCTCACTCATTTATGACAGTTTTTTCCTCTGATATCAAATCTGGTTCCAGTGTCTGACTGACTTAACAAATATACAATTTCCACCCATTATGGAATATTGTCCTTAACCATGCTGACACCACCTACTTTTAAATGTTAACATTACATATTACACATGAAGTGACCTAGCTTTCCATGTCAAAAATGTATCATTCTGGCATTTGAGAACCCCTGTGGCTTTATATTCTATTGACAACAGCTAGCAAAATATTAAAAGACATTTCATCTGACACTCGTATAGATAATAACATCTGCAAAGCGTATGAAGCTGCCCCACTGATCCCCTGTAAGTATTTATTGTCAGACCAATAATAAACTACTGCAGCTTGTTCTGTAACCTAATCACATGCCTTTGTATTCAGCTGGAGAAGGTAAAAGAATCAAGAGGTTTAAAGGCTTGTCTTATAGCCAAAAGCTATAGCACTTTTTTTTCTTTTCTCAGTGTGTATGCCTTTTATCTGACTTTGATTGATGTTTACTTTAATTATTAACCTTATTGTTTATTTTTGTTTTGGACTTTTGTACCAGTTTTATGGTTGTGTGCCAGAGTTCTGTTTTTCATTTGCAGTCTGATTAGTATTCTGGGACTGGTTTAAGCTTTCAATCTGATTTGTACTGTATATGTTTATTTTTGCTATTTTATTATATTTTGTTTATCTGTGGTATTCCCTAGGTATAAAGTTGTTTATCAAAGTATTTATTTCTTTTTTAAGAATTCTTTTTTTTTTTTTGGATTCTGGGGACAGTAGCTAATTGTCTTCTTGACTGTGGGATACTGATTTACACATTTTTGAGCACATGATTGTATTATATTTATATTTTTTTCTACTTTATTCTGCTTTCAAGAGCATGCTTTAGATCTGCATTCATAAGGTTTGGTCACTTTTCTTGCTGTTTATCCCATATACTTATTTTACTGGACATGCAAATTATCTATGTAAGTTTGCCCAACTCATGAAGATTCATTTTTTTCACCAGTACTTTTAAGATAACTATATATGTAGGCTGGTACCTAAGGCTCATTTTAATGTTGCATTTTAATTAGTTTTGAAAATTCTATGTAGTTAGCCCATCAAGAGTCACTCCATACTCCATAACTCATGTTTATGGATGTTTTTCAATCTTGATTTTATGACTTTGTTATTTGTGTAAGTGTATATTTTGCATGGATACAACTGTTTTTAAAAAGATGATCTGATGAAGTCTAGTTCATGGACAAAAGAGAGAATCATACGTGAATAAAGCTGAGTTCTTTTGTTACTAAGTCTAGCTGAATTTTTATCTGTATCATTTTAAAACTAGGTATTGACTTTTGAAGTTTTAGACTGCGTTTAATTGTTTCTGGATGCTGGATTTTAGTTAGTTGGCCTGTTTTTTTAACAAAGAAGTGAAGACAGACTACTGCTTTCATGCTGGGGTCAGCTATTTTCCCTGCATCTCTGATTATATTTATGTACTTGTTCATCCTGTGGCTGGATTTTGGATGTGCACTGGGTATGGGAGTTAAATTTACCAGAACCACTGGTGATTTTTTTCCTTTGGTCACCTTCTTAGAGGAGACCTATAGCTGATATGCCAAAAAAATAATTTAAAGGATTCCTTAATATTTAAAACTTTTTTCTCAGAATACCATAGTTTATTACCTATACACAACAACAAAATTAATTGCACTATAAAAAGAGATAAGTTCATATCTCAAAGATTCACATACCTGTGGAATAAACACTCCGTGTTAATTAAAGCATATATCCATACCTTAAAGTACTTGATGAAGACATGGGCACCTGTAAGTTTCAACATGGGATGCAGGGCATCAAGCTCTGTATTAGCCAAAAGGATGTGAGCTTTTTCATTAAACCTGTGGTCCTATGAACTTGCCTATTTCTCTGCTATAAAGTAACCACGAGGAAAGAATCATAGCTGCAGGGAGATTATTTGACTGTTAAGCTTAATGACTTTCCAGTATAAACTTTCTTAAACTTTTGATAATACATAATTAGTAATGTGACAGTTGCTTTTAGAGCATGGTAGTGTTTTACTGACATCTGCTTTGTATCTGGGAAGTGGTACAGGTGTGTTACAGCAGCAATTATATGTTTGCACTGTCATCACTGAGTACTTGGTATAAAAGAGAAGTGTACCTGTTGTCTTTGCTCAGCAGCTGACATGTTTTAAAGCCATCTATCAGCTTACAGTAAATCCTGCAATGGACACAGATCCCTAAACTTAGTCTCCAGTCATCATATAAAAGCTACTTTCTTCCATAGTCTTACTTAACATGGTTAACTTCTTTGAGAAGGTTACTGAAACAGTGGATGAGGGCAATTCAGTATACACTGTATATGTGGACCACACAATGTTGCTCAATACCATCCCACACTCAGGTATTATAGATACACTATACCAATTAAATGTTAATCCTTATGTAACTTCCACATGTTTTATTCATCACACAAAGTACTCTCTATTCAAGCCAAAGTACAAACAATACTTACTAAAACAGTTTGAATGCAGCTCTCCATCTATGGTACATATTGCCTAAACCATTATCTCCAACTGCATAGTATCTTTATCACAAATATATTTGATACACCTGATTAATCACTTATCTTAAACTGTGACTCAGCTTACCACACTATTTCTGCTCTAAACACACTGTGTATAATCTAATCACCTGTTTCATCTTACTGGTCTCTACTAGATTTCCTCACCTGGCAATGACTACCCATATCGCCACCACTTCTTCTGCTCTAACTCTGTTCTCCATTTTCTATTCCATTTACGTAACTGCACATATATTTGATTAACTACACCTTCTATGTGTATACACACACACACACACACACACACACACACACACACACACACACACACACACACACACACACACACACACACACACACACACACACACACACACACACACACACACACACATATATATATATATATATATATATATATATATATATTGCTTGTCAGATTGTCTACAATTACTCCTAAATGTAAACCATTATTATTTTTCGTACTCTGTACATTGTTTTTCTACATTATGATCTAACTTGGGCTGAGCCTGTAACTCATCATTCTTTGATCAGTGTTCTACTCCAGAAACAAATTTAAATAAGAAAATTAAACAAATAAATAAAACTCATTGGGTAGCAAACTCTCTCACAAATAGAACCCAGGAAATTAGGGTGAGCTGCTTTACTTCCTCCAAAAGACCCCAGGGTTCAGTCATTGGGCCACTCCTCTTTGGCATTTACTTCTCAGAGATCAAAGCTACTCTTAAGGGTTTATGGCTGACCACGTTTGCAGATGACTATAAACTTGGTGCAATCATAATCTCCCCAGAGGACACCAAGATTATTCAAGAGTGCCCTCCCCAAACCAATAGCTGTTTTCAAAAACATGGACTAAAATTAAATTTAAAAGAAATGTATAATAGTATCATCTGGAAAGCAAGAAGTCCCTTGTAATTGTCACATTGACAACACACCCATGAAGATTGATCCAGTAGTCAGGTAACTAGAAACCCAAGTAGAGAAAGAACTGTCCTTCTAACACCACATACCCACTATTGGAAGGAAGTCCTTTATCATCTCACAGTTTATTACTAAGGATATGGTGGCCAGGTTCAGAGATGTGATAATTCCACTGTATTCCGTATCTATCAGGCTGATCATTGAGTATAATATCCTCTTTGATATGTACCTGTCTAAACATTTGACACAATTTGAATGCCCACAATACTTTCTTACTAAGAAAATTAAGGGCTTAAATCAGAAAAACTATAAGGCCCATCTCAAAGATATGTATGACAGAACATACCACTTATTTAGGATCGTCTTTCGCTTTACATAAAGCAAAGTACTTATCTTACTCAATGCAAATGTAATCTGGACAAGTGGAAGGGTAACCACAGGATCATCCCTGGTTTAGCACCCTCATTCCTCACCAATAGGGACAACATGTTAATGCTGTGCTCATCCCTGGGTTATTTGTACTTAAAAGTATAAAGGCTGAAAAAGTCATAGGACTGTATGGCTCATCATCTAAAGATCTTCATGGATCAATTGCCTAGTAAATACCGATGAACCTATAGGCTGCCAGAACAAAGATAGCATATAGCATTTTTATCATTTATAATGTATTTTCTACTTTTGCTTTTAATTTCTGTATTGTGGGAATGTAGTAAATAAACTAGTATTATGAAAAGCTGAATATTTGTTGCTTTGGCAGGAAGAGGAACTGTTGTTTTTTTCAATTTACTAAGGGGAAAAACATGGAGGAATTTCAGTTTCCCTAAGAAAAAAACATTTTTTCATCATACATTATACTAATATAACAAGAAAGAGTTTACTTTCCAGTTCCCATAGGTTCATAGGTTCATATGTAGATACTAGGCTATCTGCCCTAGGGCATTTATAAGCCTAGCCAGAGTGTATTTGGCTTCTGCCTCCCTATTAGATTAGCCTACTGTGCCTCTGTAAAGTAGGTCACAGAAGGTACCCTTTTAAGATTAGTTTACTGTGCCTCTGTCTAGCAGGGACACAGGAGAGATCCCAGGGGTGAATTTGCGATTTCCCATCCACGCGTCCAAATTTCGCTTGAAGAAGGTCAGCGAGGGGCTATGTCTAACATGAATTGGGATTCTATTCCAGAGTGAGGGGAGCCTCTGGGAAATGAATCTGTCCCTCCAGCATGTCCTATTTATTTTTGTGTTGAGGTTTAGGTCCCTGGAGCATGTAGCTCTAAGGGACTTGGATTTTTTTAAGGTGGAGCATGTCCATTAATTCTGGGTTTGACATGGCTTTGTACGTCAGGCATAGATCGCCTCTGAGTAGGCGGTAAGCAACTGAGTAGAGCTGGAGTTGCTTTAGTCGAGCTGCATAGGACATCTGTTTGTAGCCCATGATCCTCTTGGTGAGGTACTTTTGGGGTCTCTCCAGTTACTGCAGGTGTCGGGTAAGGTACATCCCAAAAGGGGCATTGTATTAAATTATGGGCCTGATGAGTGACGAGTAGAGGGGCACAATGACCTCTCTTGATCTAGATGCAAACCCTTTCGTGATAAGGTGGGCTATATAGAAGGTCTTTCTAACCACTTTGGCAATGTGATTATCAAAGGAGAGATTATTATCTATGTTGGTCACCAAATCTCTAATTACTTCTTCCATACTTAATGGATTACCACCTATGTGGTAATTTGTGGGCACCTTGTTTTTCCCAAAGGGGATGACTATGCACTTTTTAGCATTTAGCTTGAGGCCGTGGCTCTGGCACCAAGCATCCGTCTCTGTGAGACCCTTTTGGAGGATGCTTGTGTCAGCTGGAGATTCAATTATGGCCCCCAGTTTGCAGTCATCTGTGAACTTTGTCAGCCATAATCCCCCTGTGTTAGCCTGAACCTCAGAGAAGTATATACCAAACAAGAGAGGTCCCAGAACTGAGCCCTGTGGGACGCCACTTGTAACTGGTTTGGATTCAGACATGGCACCTACAATTCTAACCATGTGGGTTCTATCTCTGAGCCAGTTTGCAACCCATCTTGTGATATAGGGGTTGATATTTAAGCTGGTAAGCTTATTTATGATGCCTGAGTGGGGTATTGTGTCGAAGGCTTTTGCAAGGTCCAGGTAGGCTGTGTGGACTACCTTGCCCTCATCTATGGCTTTGGTAACTGTTTCAAAGAAATCAACTAGGTTTAAGAGGCAAGATCTGCCCTTAACAAAGCCAAATTGGGTAGGGTCCAGTGTCTGGAGGCTCCCAATGTCTTTGTTTATGAGTTCCATGATAATACGCTCCATAGCTTTACAGACCAGACTAGTCAGGCTTATGGGGCGATAGTTTCCGAGGTCCATTGTGGCACCACCTTTGTGGAGTGGGACCACTGTAGCTGTACACCATTCTTTGGGTACATATCCTGTAGTAAGGCTAAGTTTGAACAGTGACTTAATGTGAGGGTTCAGTTCTTCTTGGAGCTCGTGTAAGACACAGCCTGGGACACTGTCCGGTCCCATAGATGCTGTGTTTTTTGCTTTGGAGAGGGCAGCTTTCACCTGTGCATCTGTGATGTCAGGGAGGTTACATTCAGTTGGGATAGGCATTTGCTCCTTTGGGGGGGAGTTTGCGCTGAATCTGTCTGCCAGGATGTTGGCTATGTCTGTAGTTTCGGTATATTTTATACAGTTATGTAACAATTCAGAGCATATCTGGGAGTTCCGCCCATGTTTCTGACATAACTAAAGAAGGCCTTGTGATTATCTTTAGTGTCTAGGGCAATTTTTCTTTCGAAACTGGCCTTTGATGATTTTATGAGGGATCAAAGTTTCTTGCTAATACTGATCAGAGATGCCTTCCCTTTTTGGGATTTTGCTCTGTCATGTAGTAGCTTCCTCCTTCTGTTGTATAGCTTATTTATGGCCAGGGTCCACCAGACCAGTCTCCTGTTTTTGGAGGAGTGAGTCTTGGTTTTATTTGGGATAGCACAATCCATGCATTCCTGCAGGTGCTCATAGAATGCATTTGTAAAGGATTCTGCAGTTTGGGCTGTATTATCCTCTGGCCAAGGGGCTTTGAAGGATTCCACCTCAGTCTTGAGAAGTGCAAAGTTGGCTTTGGAGAAACTCTTTACAGTGATTTCCTTGGCTGGGGGTGGGGACGGGATATGGATGTCCAGGGAAATTTGTTTATGGTCTGATCTTACCAATGAGGGGTTTACCTCTGGTGTGGAACATAGAGTCCCCATGTTGGTGATGACCAGGTCCAATATGTTGTTCCCTCTTGTGAGAGTGGTGACCAGTTGTTCCATTGTGTTAGAGTTTATAAATTCAAGGAACCGTTGGGCGAGGGTGTTTGGGCTTGAGTAGTTTTCCCAGTCAATGTTTGGGTAGTTGAAGTCTCCCAATAACATAGTGTTTGGAGAGACCTTCATATTCTCCAGTGTTCTTAAGAATGCCAAGTGGGGTTCCTGTAATAGGGAGGGTGTTCTGTAGCAGGCTACAAACTGAAAGGCAGTTTTGCCCACTGTTAGTTGCACATGGATGGCTTCTGATGCTTCGTGCAGTGCCACTAACCTGGACGTGTAGATATCTTTGATGAATATAGATACTCCCCCTCCTTTTGTGCTTCGGTCCGAGTTTTGGGGCCAAAACGCATGGTATGACTTATAACCTGGTAGTGCTGGGGTGCTCTCACGAGCCTTGAACCAGGTTTCTGTTACTGCACAGACATCGATTTTCTCCATACTGAGGAGAGTCTCGAGTGCGTTCATCTTGAGATTTAGACTTCTGGCATTGAGTAGCATTACCTTTAGTTTTTTTATCTTTGGGTTGTCTATGGAGGTGGGTTTGTCCTTTGAGCTTTGCCTAAAAAAGGCACTATGGGGGTGTAAAGAGCCTTGGCCAGTATACGAAAGCCTAAGGGTGATAGGTGCAAGCCGTCCCTAGCGAAGCAACGTGGCTTGTCGAGCATGTCATCCCAGGCTGACAGACACTGGATCCCCTTTGAATGACACCAATACTTTAGCCAATTGTTGAAACTGATCATTTTATCTTTAAACTGTGGCATCATTCTTGGTGAGGGCAAGATGCTACTCAAGGTCAGGGTCATACCAGCCTGGGCTACATGGTCAGAGAGCTCCTCTATGTCTCTTTTCATGTAGTCCAGGGAGGTACATCTCAGGTCATTCACACCAGCATGGACAATGACGGAGTCATATTTGTACTTGCTTTGGAGTGACCTGAGTGCTTGCATTATGTGGCGGATCCTGGCACCTGACAGGCAGCTTACAGTGACCTTCTCCTTGTTCAGTCTGGTGAGTGGGACATCAGTGTGCCGGACAATAGAGACCCCTATAACAAGTGTATTTGGTGTGTTGTTTGGCCTTATGGGCTGTGACTGTGAGGCACACTGATTTTGTGAGATATGTGATTTGTGGGTATTGTTGAGGGGTGGCTGTTGCTTGGATATCTGCTTAGGAGGTCTTTGCTGTTTAGGCAGATTTTTATTTAGTGCCTCCGAGTATGTTTTGTGTGTTTATGTGTTGGGTATGCAGATGCAATAGGTCTGTGTGAGACTGGATTTGTGGTGTGGATGGTTACCTTTTCCTCCTGACTGACTGTGCCAGTCTTGGGTTGAGAGAGCTCTGCCTCCAGTTTGGCTGTGTAACTGCATCTCTCATATGTATTAGAGTTTGTTGGAAGGAGGAGAGGGTTGTCTGTGTACATAAGGCAATTGTAACATTGCCTTAAAATTCCCAGATTCACCAGCTGGACTGGAGAGTAACCTTGAAACTGACCCTTGGACATACCAGATTAGTAAAGGGAACTGTTTTTTTTACTGATCAGATTAGGGAAGGGAACTGATTTTTCACTTGATCAGGAAGGACCAATTGGGAGTCTAATACTTATGAGAAGTCAAGGAGGGTGTGTGCTTTAGTTAGTTAGTGTTTCCTTATAAGAGCTGAGCAAGTGCAGGGCTTTAGAAAGAGAATAGAGTGATTACTTTGAGAGTTTGAACAGTTGTAAGGGAAAAAGTGAAGAGCAGACTTTGTGGAGCCTGGAATACTTTGAACCTGTTTCACTGCTCAGTGCGCAAAACCGCGCAAAAAGAGAGTTGTAGGGTTTTAAGAGAGAGAGATCAAGGAGTTTAGAATTGACCCAAAATGGTCAATAAAACTACAGCTTCTAGGTAGTAACCACTCCTCCAGGGACAGGCAGGCTGTTCAGTGTTAACCACTCCCACTGGTGAACACAGAGACTTCCCTTTAGCCCAAGCAAGCACTGGCCTTCTAGAAACTTCCAAACAGTTCAGAACAGCAAATCTGTAACTGAACTTTCTTAACTTTCAGAAAGTGGGAAAAAAGCAAGATTTTTTTTTTTTTTCTTTTGTTGTAGTTTAAAGGTAGCAGAGATACACAAGCAGCAAAATAATCACAACAGTGCAATAAATGACCCCACACTTGAGTGCTAGGCCAAAATCAGGTAAAATGCAGTTTTAGAGAAAAAACTATTTTAAATTAAGTGCAACACAGGAAATGCAGTAAACAGGCTCTAGATGTGTTCCAAGTACTGTTACTGTTACAGATATAAACTTTAGCAAGCCGGAAAATGCAAAAAGTAGGCAAAGCAGTAAAAAACTAAAACAAAAAATCAGAAAAAAAAAAAAAAATCACAAAAGTTTTTCCTTTCTTCTCGTTTTCTCCTCTTGGTAGGTGGTTCAACAAAAAACAGCAAGCCTGAAAAGATGCCAAAAACCATGAGGCAGCCTGGGTTTTAAGAGAGAGAGTGTCTAGGGTTTTTAGAATTGACTCAAAATGGCCAATAAAACTACAGCTTCTAGGTAGTAACCACTCCTCCAGGGACAGGCAGGCTGTTCAGTGTTAACCACTCCCACCTAAACAATATGTTCCTCATAATAGACAAAGCAAAAACCAGCAAACAAATAATAAATTATCAGAGAGTTAGACAGAGTTAAAAATGGTAGCTTCATTTTTTGTTTATTTTCAGTATATGGATTTCTTGTTGTCAATTGACAGGTCATAGCTGAACCATATTGGAACGTTTAATAGCCTTTTGGGTGTAGCATTCAACTGAACCCATTTTCTAAACAAAAATAACCCATGCAGTAAATAGAAAATACCAACATGATGTTATTGTAATCAAGTTTCTTAAAGGTCAGTGAGTCATAAATTTGACAGCTAAACCTATGAACCGACAAACTCTCACCTAAAGACAAATAAATGACACCATACAGAAGCACTCATTATATGGCCACACTTGTGTTGTCCGTATCCTGTCCATAGAAGGTACCTCCGTAACAAATTATTATAGCATGTGTTATGATGTGATAGACTGTGTACAATGATTCAGATAATAGGGAACAAAATATAGCACCAATATTCTAATTTTGCATCAAAAATGAGAAGTGTCAAACAAATATGGTTTGGCATTATCTTTATCTTTCTGATCATACTATTGTTACAATAATATCAAACTCCATTCTAACATTTATATTGATAATGGTAAAGACAGAATATGATGTTATTACTACAGTGATGTGACATTTCCGTGTATTTGGCTGAGATGTTGTTTTTATGTAGTTCTCTAACAAGGCTGTTTTGTTGCTATGCCAGTCATCATTTTGTTTCCCAGGATTTACTTATGCACACTATGACTGCTGTTTGTACAAGAATGTTGTGCACTGTTAGTCAATGCTTTGCCTTATCCCCACTCTTGTGTGACTGTGAAGTTTGTATAAATAAGTAAGTGAGTTGTGGGACTTGCCTCTTGCAACAATGTCTATTTTTCTTTTCTGCTGTTTGTTTTCAAGAAACATTTTTTTCATTATAGAGAAACTGTCAGAATGTTATTTAATTCTTTATGATTAATTCATTCATAGGGAAGCATGCTGTGACATCATACCTTTTGTGAGAGGGTATGCTGCCACTATATTGAGTAGTAGGCAGAATACATTCAACTAAAGGAATATTGTTAAACACAATACAGAATTTGGAGTGGGAGGAGCCTCTGTGCAGATAAGCAGAGGAAAATATGTTTGTAATTAAAACCTTACACTGAGTTAATATCCCATTTCTGGTGGTGTGGAATGAAACTGGCCTGGCATATTAAAAAATGATTTTGCAGAGAATCTTTCTACTTTTTGAAAATGCAAACATTCTCACATATCTCTGGGCCATTACCAGTTCAGCATATACTATTTTGAAATTTTAACCAAAACAATATGCATTTCTTTAATATGCATGTAACATTGTCCAATTTTTCTATTTATTTATTTAAAAATGTATTAACCAGGGTAGAGCTGTCACTGATCCACATGTCAATTTGACACGGACCACTTTCAGACTCATCTTGGCCACAATTCCACATATACTGATTTGCAGTTCTCATTCCTTCGCATTCACCTCCTAACCAAATTCAAAAATACAGTCTACATGTCTAATCTGAAATTAGAAATATACATGTCCCAATTGCAAACCAAACACCCATTCCAGAAAGCCGCAAGTACCCGGAGTAAATACTTTATTGGTACAAGTAAACACAAATCGGTTAAGCGCTTTCGTCTATAAGCAAGACATCTTCAGAACTGAGTTGCCATGAGTAAAAATCATGTTTTAAAATCTCAGTGAATCATACGCCATTAAACAAACATTGAAGAGAAGTACAGCCAACCCCCCCCCCACACATCATATGATCAGTGCCTATGAGAAAGTCTGTGAGCAGGAGATTTGTACACTCCTAGATGGATGAAGCCTGATAAGGGAGGGGCCTTGGTGCTTATGGAGCAGGAGGATTATATTTGTAGACTCACAAAACTACTATACGATGACAGTGTTTACAGAGTAGTGTCACTGAATGAGATCAACGTTGCATACAGAGGCATTAGGTTAGTGCTTGATGAATTGATATTATTTGATACCATTTCCCAAAGTCTTTATGATTTTCTACATGTTGAACACTCAGTTTAGCCTAAAATTTTGGGATTTCCTAAAATACACTCAAATATGGTAGACCCTCCTTTTCAACCAGTGGTGGTAGCTCTAGGTTCAGTTACAGAACCTTTAGCTAAATTTGTTGATTCAAAATTAAAGAAGGGGTTCCAAAATTTTTTGCACATAATTCAAAACTCATGGAAATTACTTAATAAATTAAGGGATGTGCAGCCTCAAATGGATTTTATTTTGTACACGTGTGATATAAAAAGTTTATTTACCGTCATTCCACAGGAAAATGGGTTGGAATGATTTGAAGAGATGGTGCGTGAATAAGGTGATCTTCCTAATAGTGACACCAGGTTGATAGTGGAATTTATGGAAATTATATTGGATAACAACTACTTGATATTTGAGGGGAATATTTTAAGCAAATATCAAGTGTGGCAATAGAAGCAGCATGCTCCCTGCTACGTGTCAACATGGTTTTGCTAAGATGGGAACTGAGGACTGTTTTTAGGCTACCACAGTTTGATCAATGCATAGGTTACTACAGGTACCTTGATGATCTTCTACTTGTGTGGGAAGGGTCAAAGGAAGAACTGACAGAATTCATTGATTGTCTACAAACAGCACCAACTTCCTCAAATTTATGGCTACCATCAATTTGGAACAAGTGAACTTTCTGAACATTAAACTGATTAAAAATAATTAGGCTTCATGGATTACAGAAATATACAGAAAGCCTACTTTTTGTAACTCTCCTTCAAAAGCTGTCACCCCTACCATCAAAAGAAGGAGATTGCTAAGAGTCAGTTTATAGGTATTTCTAGACTGATTTCGGAAGATGAGTGCAACAAACAATTTGAGAAGCTTAAAACAATGTTGGTAGAATGTGACTATCCATGCAGTTTAATTAATGAGGTCCGTGAAGACATTTGGGCCGGCCGCAGTAACATGTACGCTCCTATTATTAGGAAAGGTTACACAGTAAGAGTTAATGAAAACAAATGTGATTTTAATCCAACTAGTATAATTTTACATTACTCTTTGGATGCTAAGGACATTCAGCAAGTGCTTCAGAAGAACTGGTCCCTACTATTGTGTGACACAGTTCTTAAGGAAAATCTTTCCGAAGGCCTACTTTTATTTTTAAAAACAAATCTAATTTGAAAACTATATTAAAAGACAAAGAGAAGGTGATGTTACTTTGAATATTACAGTGCAATGTGGACATTGTAAATATTGCCCCTTCATTTTTACTTTTATGCCACAACAGCATTTTTCTAAGTTTCTAATGGATGTTAACAGGAGGAGGTTTAATTGTCAGTTGGCGAGAGTAGTTTATCACACTTCTTGTGAGACCTGTGAAGTGTTTTACATTGGAAAGACTAAGAATTCTCTGTACAAGAGAATTTACCAACACTTGTACAATATTCACAAAGGTGATTCAAAAAATGCGTTGGCAAAACATTCTTCAGACTGTTTGGACTTTAAAAAGCTTTCTTTTTGTATTTTAGAACAGGTACAGACATATGCATTTTCAGGGGAGTGACAGAATCATTTGTTGCAAAGTGAGATGTTTTGGCAACTGAAGTTAAATGTGACCAATTGCCCAGGTTTGAATGACTGTATTTCTATACACAGTGAACTAAAAAGAAGAGCTTTGTGTATATAACACTGAATTTTTTTATGTGATTATTTTTTGATAAAAGTTAACTATATTTGTTTAATTATTTTTATAGGATATATGTTAATAGAGGGGTTGTTTTACATTTTAAATTGTGACTGGGTGAGAATGGAGATGTGTTTAATGACACATGATTCATTGAGATTTTAAAACATGTTTTTTACTCATGGCAACTCAGTTCTGAAGATGTCTTGCTTATAGAGGAAAGCGCTTAACCGATTTGTGTTTACTTGTACTAATAAAGTATTTATTCCGGGTACTTGCGGCTTTCTGGAATACGTGTTTGGTTTGGTTTTATATTATTTTTTTAGTTCCAGTGCAGGAGCTCATTTGAGTTTTTTAGCGTCCTTTTTTATGTCCCAGTTCCATTTATATAACATTCCCATTTTTGAAGGTGGAAGTATATTTCTGAATGCATACAGAGCGTCCTATTTGTTTATGTAACAGTATGCATCTCAGAGTTTTATGTAATAATCAAAGAAAGACTTTTAGAATGCTTTTCCTATTTCCACAGACTCTACCTCCACAGTAAGACAGCCTTTTATTTGACTGAGACTTCAGTGGTAACTGGTATTGGCTCCACTGTGATTCCTTGAGTAATATCTGGACAAAAGATACAACTGAAGAAAAACAAATGGTTAAAGCTTCATCAAGATAAAAAAGTCACAAAAGTAGAAAGCTCCCACTGCATCCCCCACATGGAGGACCTCATTGTTACATACACCTTACCTATTTATACTAACTCCATAGTCACAGAACTACAAAGAAAAGGAAAATGTAAAAAAAAAACTGTTTCAGAACTACTCAGTAAGTTGCAACTTCTCTAGATGTGACTGACAAATTGTCTTCTTCCTCTTCTTTCAGCTGCTCCCATTAGGGGTCACCACATAGGATCATCTGTTTCCATTTCTTCCTAACCTCTGCATCTTGCTCTGTCACACCAACCACCTGCATGTCCTCTCTCATCACATCCATAAACCTTATCTTAGGCCTTCCTCTTTTCCTGTTACCTGGTAGCTTCATCCTTAGCATCTTTTTCCCAATATACTCAGCATCCCTCCTCAGCACATGTCCAAACCAATGTAATCTTGCCTCTCTGGCTCTGTCTCCAAACCTTCCAACCTGGGCTGACCCTCTAATATACTTATTCCTAATCCTGTCCACCCTCGTCACACCCAGTGCAAATCTTAACATCTTTAACTCTGCCACATCCAGCTCTGACTCCTGCCTTTTTGTCAATGCCACTGTCTCCAACCCATATAACATAGCTGGTCTCACTACCCTCTTGTAGACCTTCCCTTTCACTCTTACTGGTACTCGTCTGTCACAAATCACTCCTGACACTCTTTTCCACCCACTCCACCCTGCCTGTGCTCTCTTCCATACTTACCATTACTCTGAACTGTTGATCCCAAGTATTTAAACTCATCCACCTTCGCCAACTCTACTCCTTGCATCCTCACCATTCCTCTATCCTCCCTCTCATTCACACACATATATTCTGTCTTAGTCCTGCTGACCTTCATTCCTCTTCTCTCTAGAGCATATCTCCACCTCTCCAGGGTCTCCTCCACCTGTTCCCTACTCTCACTACAGATCACAATGTCATCTGCAAATATCATAGTCCATGGGGACTCCTGTCTGATCTCATCTGTCAACCTGTCCATCACCATTGCAAATAAGAAAGGGCTCAGAGCTGATCCTTGATGTAATCCCACCTCCACCTTAAATGCATCCATCACTCCCACCACAGACCTCACCGCTGTCACACTACCCTCGTACATATCCTGTATCACTCTTACATACTTCTCTGACACTCATAACTTCCTCATACAATACCACAACTCCTCTCTAGGCACCCTATCATATACTTTCTCTAAGTCCACAAAGACACAATGCAACTCCTTCTAACCTTCTCTGTACTTCTCCATCAACACTCTCAGATCAAACATCACATCTGTAATGCTCTTTCCTGGCATGAAGCCATACTGCTGATCACTAATCATCACCTCCCTTCTTAACCTAGCTTCCACTACTCTTTCCCATAACTTCATGCTGTGACTGATCAATTTAATCCCTCTGTAGTTACTACAGCTCTGCACATCACCCTTATTCTTAAAAATTGGTACCAAAACACTTTTTCTCCATTCCTCAGGCATCCTCTCACTTTCCAAGATTTAATTAAACAATCTAGTTAAAAACTCCACTGCCATTTCACCTAAACACCTCCATGCTTCCACAGGTATGTCATCTGGACCAACAGCCTTTCCATTCTTCATTCTCTTCATAGCTATCCTTACGTCCTCCTTGCTAATCCACTGCACTTCATAATTCACTATCCGCACATCATCCAACCTTTTCTCCCTCTCATTCTGTTCATTCATCAGCCCCTCAAAGTACTCTTTCCATCTGCTCAACACATTCTCCTCATTTGTGAGTACATTTCCCTCATTATCCTTTATCAGCCTTACCTGCTGCACATCTTTACTAGCTCGGTCCCGGGATGCACAAGCCAGTACATTTCTTTGTGCCGGTCCCAAGCCCGGATAAATGGGGAGGGTTGCGTCGGGAAGGGCATCTGGCATACAATTTTGCCAAATCATACATGTGGACAACAGTACAGATATGTGATTGACAAATTGTAAACCCGCCTATTTCAAACTTGATCACTAGTAAGAAATCTGCAGTGGACATCATTGCCACTTTTCAGTATGAAACTGAAACTGAGAGAAGTATAAGTGGTTTACTGCTATCATCTCAAAGAAAGCCTACATACAGTAAGACCACACTCACCAGAAGTAGTAAGAGTCAGGGACTCCTCATAACAGTCAAATATTGCACTCGTATGAGTGCAGCACACATCCAAGCAAACCATTAAAGGAAAAGAGAATACAATTCACTAAGATTAAAGGACACTGCAACAGAAATATAATGAGTAATTTTCTGTTTTCATCATTCAGTAACACATTGAGCTAGTCTACCCAAAATTTCAAGGCATTGGAAACACCAAAAACTTTTGTCTCAGTAGAAACTTGCCTCTATAGTAATCTATAATATTTGTTGCTGTATTTAAAACATATTGTATAAGCATACAATGAGGTAATCATTACAGCTGGTGTCTTCAAAAGTGTCACGCTATTTTAGAATTATGATGTAGTACATCAGTTTGGCATTATTTAGCCTTTCCGTGAACTTGAGACATGTTATTTCTATCTTACTAATAATGAACTAAAGGAAGCCAAACAAATACAGCCCATTGCTAATTCTTTTAAGTGCATAAGGAAGATCTCCATCAGTATTAAAATGTCCTTATATGCATACCATCAAATGCAATAATCTAATAATTCCATATAGAGGGTTAGTTGTAAGAAGTAAAGCTCATACAAGTGGTGATGGCACAATCCACAGTCACTAAATGTGTGCCTCACATGTTTAGAATTTTAGGTATCAAATTTTTACAGAGCTTCTGAACCAGACAATGGTCTAAACTCATCTTTAGAACACAATAGCTAACTTCATAATTCCAGAGTTGCTTTCAAGATTGTGTATTTTAAACAAAAGTTATGTATGCCTACTATAATGCTGGATCTGTAAGTAAAGTTCCACCTGCAGGCGAAGGTAAGAGTGACACCACAGACAGTAAGACTATTGAGTCCACAAGTTTTACCAGGTTACTACACACACACACACACACACACACACACACACACACACACACACACACACACACACACACACACACAATATGTCCAGTCCTATGGTTCTAAACCATGTAAAATAGCAACACCAGATCAGGCGTTAAAGGCATGGAAGGTAGTATGTTTCCAGCAGCTGCACTCTCTGCACAGATCCAGGATTATCCTCAGGCCACATACATTTTACAGTGTTTGCCAGATGTGACACAGAGATCAGTGTTTAGACTGCTATCTGTGAGAGCTGTCCACCATTTTAAATAGGGGAAAAAGTAGGAAACTAAAATATATAATTTGTGGACACATCAGACATATGAAAGGGGTAGAGACAAATGCATTTTATGAGTATATCAAGGAAACTGACAGTACATTTTTATTTATTTGGCTTACTGCAAACAGGTCATGAAAATAAGAAAGGAAAAGATTTAAACTCAAAAACTGAATATCAGTAATATGTTGAGATATCCAGATTTAGAGCTGATAAATACCCAGAGTAAAATAGATATGTTTCCTTTAAACCTGTGTCAAAAGTAAGGCAATATAGGAGATGATATTACTGGTTGTATGTCATATCCATGTTCTTGATGTGGATGGCTATCATATATGGAGGAAGGGGGTCCTGTACGAGAGGGACTTCCCTCATTTTAACATTTATGTGCAAACAGGTTTTGCTCTGTGACCATACAGCTTGGACTATCTTCCCTTAAAAATACCTCCTATCCTTGGCAGGGGCATCCATGGTAACAACCACAGTGAGAATGGGTTCTTCGAATGGTCTACCAAAAATTAGTTTGGGTTTGTGTATCTACCATCTCAGATGCTCCTTGCAGAATATGGAAATGTTGACTGCAAAAGACATGGGATCTGATTCCACTGCAGTACACTCATTTAAAGCCTTGCATTGGATACCACATAGATTTTAGCTGCTCTGAGGTCCAATGTCTTGAGGAGAGAGAAGGTATAACAGCATGTGCATGGAGAATTTTAAGAAACACATTCTGCAATGGAAGACTCCAACAGGTAGTAGAAAGTCCTTGCATATTAGAGTAATTAAGGTGCTGATGATGAACATCAGCAATTGTTTGAGCACTATGTGGGGCTTCATGGAATTTGCTGAAAGACTCAAGAATTGAAATAAATGAAGAAGAGACTCATGGCTATCATATATAGTCAAATTTTGAAGCAGCTAAGTTCCAAACATCCAGGTTGTGAAATACATTGATCCCCTGCTGTCTGTGGTTTGCTGTAACCTTGAACATGCAATTGGTAGCACCCTGAGGGCTGTAGTGAACCAAAATGGATGCAGCAAATCTGATAATGTTTGACTCCTACCTGGAAGCATGGGCACTTCCAAAAGTTTTTGGCAACTTTGATGGGTAGGTAAGTACCTTGGAAGTCTAAAAAGCACATCCAATCTCCTTCAGGTAAACAAGAAGGGATAGACTGCACCATAACCATGTAAAATAACTCTTTGGGATGACCTGATTTATATCAAGAGACTGATTAGTGACATGAGATTACTGATGTTCTTTGAAACTAAAAAAATAATCCTGAGTTACATCTGAGCCATTTCTAATGGTGTGAGACCATTTGGATGGATCATTTTTGAAGAAAATTTAAATTTTTTCTGGTCATACTGCTTTAATGGAGTGTAATATCTGCCAGAGGGACGGATAGTGGCTGAAGGAAGGTGTGGAAGGCAGTCATGTAGTCTGTAGATATTATTGTTCTGACTAACCTGCTCTATAAGATGGCAACCCACACATATCTAGAACCACTCTGAGGAAATGCTTAATCAGATAGTGCTGGGTCAAAATCCTGCCTTTTACAATGTTGTGATGGACAAAAATGCCAGAACCATGCATCTTGAATGTTGAATGATGGTCATAAAATCACAGAGGTGTTTGAAGTAAGTTTGAAAACATCTGTAAGCTAACTGACTAAGACAGCATTGAGCAACTGTCCAGCCAGATGAAGAACCTTGCTTGCTTAGCAGAATGGACCAGATTAGTGGAATGCCACCTGGTAAAAAAGTCAGGCAGAAGTAAGGGCTCTAAACTAGAACCATGACCTGACCATGTCCTTGGCTTGAATCAGCAGTTTATTGTACTGTGAGGGACCTAGGCCCATGAAATGATGCTCTTCACGTCCATCAGCTGCAACATAGAAGACCTTTAGCCATTTCCTCTGTCGAAGGTGGGATAATGCATCCATTGTCAGGTTCCCCTCTTAACCTGACTATATAAGCATTATAGGAGAAAACTACATTCTTCTATAAGGTGAACAGGTTGCTATCCTGGCCTACTGTTGTAAGACCCTATGGGAAACATCAGCTCTCTGGTTTTAGATGTTATGCCGTGTCGAAGAAGTGGGTTTTGATGTTGTGGCCATTCAATGAACTAAGGGTAACCCATATCTATATATATATATATATATATATATATATATATATATATATATATATATATATATATGGGTTCCATACACTAGATCGAATTTTCACAAATTTGAAATAGTGCATGGAATACTCACTGCAGCAAAAGTGCACTTAATCGAAAGTGCACTTACGCAAAGTTCAGTACAACAAATGGGTGTTAACTTCCGTGCAGTACTCATGGACCTTAGGGTTAGGGCACGGGTCATAGTAAGGGGATAGCCCATAGAGCTATCCCCTTACCATGACCCGTGCCCTAACCCTAAGGTCCATGACGACTGCAGCACAGTGAAGGACATAGCAATGTCCTCCACTATGGTGTGATAGTCACAAACCTTAGGGTTTGGGCATGGGTTAGGGTAAGGGGATAGCTTTACTAACTATCCCCTTACCCTAACCTGTGCCCTAACCCTAAGGTACATGATGATCGTACCATAGTGGAGGGCATAGCTTGTTTTTTATGTCCTCCATTGTGCTGCAGTGTTTTCAGTGAAGTGCACTTACGGAAAAGTTCACTTTCGTTAAAGTGAACTTTCGCAGAAGTGAGGCTTCCTATTACAAGTACGAAGAAGTGAACTTTCGTTCTTGTAATAGGAATCCATATATATGGGTGGTCTGCTGTGTGGCCTGCATTTGTTCTAAACTGACATCTGCTTAATTGAGCACATTTGTGTGTGAGACAGCATAATTCCCACAGGCAGGGAATGTTGTGCACTTTACTCAACATTGAGCAATCTCCAAGTTAATATATATAATTAGCAGGAGATGTGGGGGTGCAATCCCCTGCAAAAAATAATGTTTTTTGTTTTTATTTTTAAGTAAAGAATTGCATTTATCGAGGTTTTTCCTTGGCACGTGTGTTTAGCTTGTAAATGTTAGGTTTGTCAATCTTTTGTGATCAATGTTTAGGAGGTCGATGCATAGGTTACTTGACTAAAGTGTATAGATCCATATATATATATATATATATATATATATATATATATATATATATATATATATATATAAACCACACAACACCGACAACCACATCACCGACACCACATATTGACAGTCCATAAACACGAAACCACACATAACCGATAAATAACCGACGGTACACAAACACGAAACCCCATACACTGCACACACCACAATAACAATTATTAAAAACAAAACACATCCCCATTCCACAAACCACACACACACAAGCACACCAAAATCCTTACAAGCCCACACTAAACCTTACTAACCCTAAGGTCCACTCGACACACTTACCTACCCGCTCCTAACCCTAACTCACTTAACCCCTAACCCTAACTCACTCAACCCACCCTATGCCTCCCTAACCCTAACTCACTTAACCCACCCTATGCTCCCTAACCTAACTCACTTAACCCACCCCTATCGCTCCTAACCCTAACTCACTTAACCCACCCTATCCCCACAGACCGCAATCTCCACACTTACCTGCCTCGCGTCCGTCACTAGCATACTCACACAGCCTTTCCCATGTCGGCATCCTCGGCGTTGGTGTTGTCATCCGTCGTGTCGGTCTTCTGCATTGTCGATGTTCTGCCACCGGTCTTCTTAGTTTCGATCTTCTGGGCTGTCGGTCTTCGTCAGGTAGAACCATATATATATATATATATATACACATGTAGAGAGAGAAAGAGCAATATGTATCAGTGAACATTTTGTATATATTATATTTATATATATATATATATGTGTGTGTGTATGTGTGTGTGTGTACTTTGAAACATCAAAGTACACAAATCTTGAACAGCTAAAGATCAATCCCGAAAGATCAAAAGCCAAAACACTGAAAAAACAAAGGTCTTATGTTTTTTTGCAAGGAGGCAAGTCCCCCCTGAATTCCCCTCCCTCTGCTAATTATATACCAGCTAAGAAATCACTCTACAGTGAGGAAAGGACAAATTCCCTGATTCCCAATGTGCACAATCTTGCATGGACATAACATCAGCAGAAGTAATCAAATGAGTTACAAATACCTCTGCCAGTGTTAAATATGTTCGAGATTCCGAACATTGGATTATATGGAGGGTTTCCATATATATATATATATATATATATATGTATGTATATATATATATATATATATATATGTACTTGTGTGTGTGTGTGTGTGTGTGTGTGTGTGTGTGTGTGTGTGTGTCTGTGTGTGTGTGTGTGTGTGTGTGTGAGATATATAATATATATATATATATATATATATATATATATATATATATATATATATATGTATATGTATGTATATATATATATATATATATATATATATATATATATATATATATATATATATAGAGAGAGATAGATAGATAGATAGATAGATAGATAGATAGATAGATATGTCAACATATACACACGTACATTTGTTAACCATATAAGTATATTGAGTGCAAGTGCTCCTTTTCAATACAAATTATGACTGATGGTAAAAATATTTGTGTACATTTTTGCAAGCAGTATAATAGAATGACATGAACTAAAGCTCCCACTGTTGTTGATATGCTGAACTCTTTTTACTGACTGATAATAGAAGCACAATAGACGCTATAGTTTGTTAGCCTTTGTATCTAAAGCATGAACAATTATATGCTTTCTTCATATTTTGATACAGGTCATAGGCACATAGCCATCTTCAGTTTTAAACCATTGAATTTTTGATCCAGTAATCTCCTTTGCCCTCTTCCAACAGCATCAAGTTTTTCCTTTTCAGTATTGGACATTGTTCCCTCACACATGTTCCCTCTCTAGAGCTTGAAACAAAACTGCAAGATACATGGCACAGTGTAATCAAACTCTCGGCTCAACAATCTGGTACAAAGTCATCTTCAATGGTCAGCTCAAGACACTGGTACATCTTAAAATAACAAGTCGTGGTGAGGAAGGGCTTACCTGTATGTCCCAACATGGGTTATTAGTGCTGTCTCAGACTGCGTTGTACTGGGACTAATTCTATTTGGACTATTTTTCTCAGCTGCAAAAGTGGGAAATGGGTTATTGATAGATATGCTGATGATAGCAAATTCACTAACGTAATTTGTTTAATAAAAGGAAAATAAGTTCTCAAAGATGGTCCACAAAAATATATACCTATATTTATTTATTTATATTTTGTTTACCAGCTTAACTCAACTAGGAAATGGCACATTTTAAAAGGTAACCCTGAGTGGAAAGCCCACATAAGAGAGTTTATGTAATTTCAATCAGCAGAAAGGATAGGAGAATAAAATATATACTATATACACAATAACAGTTCAATAGTAGTTAAAAAAAAGATTAACAATAATACAAATGCATATAGAAAAATGATGAGAAACCATTGTCATATATACAAAACTGTGTGGATATTTGGTAAGGTTATTTGCCAAAGATTACAACTGTTCAGATATGATACATTTGCAAGCCATGTAGTCAGAATCTATAGGAAACAGAGTTGCTATCTGAGTATTTTTCTGCACCCCTGGCCCACCATCTGAAACCACAGGCTGTCTCTGAATTCCATGCACCCAAAAATGCTAAAAAAATTAATCTCTAGGTACTATAAGCTAGGTTATGAATTCCCCACAAAATATCTGGAATTACCTAAGTTAAAAGTTTTGAAAATAAACAGGGAAGTGGTCTGGCACCATAATAATGGAACTAGGACTTTTGTTAACATTAATCCAATGGCCAAATACCATTCCATAGTTATTTTCTCTGGGAAGAGTTTGTTATTGCTCTGGAAGTGACTGTCCTCAGTGAACAACATTAAAAGCTTCTGGATGGTGAAAACATGGGTGCAAGATGTCCATTGTCTAAACTGTAAATCAGGAAGTAGCAACCAGGCAGACTATCTAAAGGCTGACAAATTAGGTTTGGTAACAAAGCAATTTGTCCAGGGGCATCTTTCGTGAGTGTGTGCTCCAGGAATGGATTGATTCTTCTCATAAGGAAGAAATAGTTCAGTTTTTTCTCAGAGGGTTTCTATTAAATCATGAGTGGTGGGCTGTTGGGGAAGTCTGTAAGAATTTGCGATCTGTCCAGGGAGAAGGAAGATATATTGGAGGTTTTGTTGGTGAAGGAATGACAAGCAGGTAGATTGTGGGGTCCTTTTGATAGCCCCCCCTTTGAGACTTTTAAGGTTTCACTGTTGGGTTTGGTTCCTAAGAAGGTGACTGGTGAGTTCAGGCTGCTTCGTCATTTGTTGTACCCAGAAGGGAGCTCTGTTAATGATTTCATTTCAGTTGAGGATGCCAAGGTTGGTTATGTGTCTTTGGATGCTGCTGTTAAAGTTATCCGTGGTTTTAAGGATCTGTGGTTAGTGAAGGCAGACATTGCATCCACTTTTCACTTTTTGCCGGTACAGGGGGAGGAGTGACTGTTATTACGCATGGTAGCTGGGAACAAATTTTAATACGATAAGGTTATGCCAATGAGATGCTCAGTAGCCTGTGCTACTTTTGAGAAATTTAATACTGTACTTCACTGTGTGTGGCCGCAGTGGGGGGATACACAGAGGGCAGTGCATTACTTAGATGATTGATGCTTGGGGGCAGGGTAAGGCAGTGCAATCAATTAAGGAGGACTTGCCAGTGATTAGCATATTTGCACAGGTGGCTGGGCTGCATGGGTTTACAATGTCATGGATGGTGGGGAGTATATTGAGAGGATGGGGTAGAGTGGCTGGATTGAATATGGATATATGTTGGCCATTGATGAGGCAGATTTTGAAAGTTTTATTGAAGGGTTTAGCTTTAGTGGTGGGTGAGTCAGTGGATTATGTTTTATGGGTTACTTTGTGTTTATGTATGTATTTTGAGGCATTTTGGGTGTCAGAGCTGTTAGGGTCATTAGTTTGAAGAGATCTTGTGTTTTTTTCCAAAGTCAGTGCACATTGGGTTACATAGGTCTAAAACAGATCAGTTCAGGAAGGATGTGCAAATAGTCCTTAGGAAAGATAGGAATAAGGGGCTTTGTCTGGTGGGTTTGGCTATGGAATTGATGCAGACTCGTGTGAGGAATCCTCACGATTTGGTTTTTCGGTTGAGAGGGTCTAAGATTGTAACAGGTAGTTGGTTTGTACATGTAATAAGAGGGGTGCTGCAATGTATGAGTTTTCTAGGTGAGAGGTTCTCCGCTCATTCTTTTTGTATTGGTAGGGCTTTGGCCTTGGCAAAGGAAGGCAGATCCAATGAGGGCATTTGGAGAGTAGGAAAGTGTTCATCCAATACCTTTTTATGTTATATTAGGTTATGGATTCAATTAATAATTAATATGCATTTTTTTGTCGTTTAGGAAATGAGATTGTCATATTGGGCCATTCATATATCTATTGGTTGGCAAAGAGGGCAACGGTTAGGATGGATGGAAAGGACTTGGGTTTGTGTCGATTGGGGTGGACAGTTAGTTGGCATGGGATTAGTGGTCTTAGGTGGACTCAGCTTATGGATGAAATTGAAGTGATATAGTTATGGATGGGTCTTCCTCATATATTGATGATACAATTAGGTGGCAATGATTTAGGAATAATTCCTAAGAAGCAGTTGGTGGATAAGATAATGGAGGATTTGTTTATATTGCAGACATTATATCCAGCATGTGAATAGTATGGTTGGAGATAGTACTGCGTTTGAGTTGGAGTAATGCTGCTAGTTTTAAGGCTTTGGACCATGCACAGAAGTTACTATAGGTTGGTACTGCAGTTGGAACTTGGGGCATGCATTCAATAGACCGTAGGGATTCTGATGACAGGGACTCAGTCTGGTTTAGATCCGATGGGGTGCACTTTGAATGAGTTTGGTTTGATTTTTTAACAAACATTTAAGTTTATTTTTAGAAGATTTGGTGAAAGTTATTTTGTAAGAGAGGGGGAACAGCCTGTGGTCAGGGTGGTTGGTGGAGAAGATGGGCAGACTTTTCCCTCTTCTGTTCCCCATCTTGTTGGTGGTGTTGATGCAATGAGTTTTGGGGATGAAAGTGAGCTGTAGGACCCTGCCTGATTGATAAGAATAAGTAAATAGAAGTATGGACGCTGTTTATTTGGACAGGGTGAGTGGGTATGCTGCCCAAATGTATGTTATAAGGATTTTCATGTTGTGGTTACAAGGTCATTCCTGTTACAATTAATTTTGGAATAATGTAATAAAGTTATGTGTGAAATTAATAAAGTTCGGCAAATGTCATTTGGTGTCATCGTGTATTGCTGAAGGGGACCAGGACAAATAAGTTTTGGGAACAAACCAATTTGCCCAGGGACATGTTTGTTGAGGGTTAGAGTGAGTTAAATTAGGGTGGGGGGCTGGAGAATTATTGGGAAAAGGGGTTTAGAATAAGGATAAGAGATAGGTTTGATTAGACTTTGGGAAGGGATGGGTTAATTTGTAAAGGGGACTTTAGAAGAAGTGAGGTAGACATTGGGTAGGACTTAGGTTTTTATAAGGTTGTAACTGGGAAGAGGAATCTGTGAGTTTGCAACCTGCCCTCCCTTCCTTTTTTTCTTTTGGTTAATTTATTTGGTATGATTATCAGGTGGGTATTGGGCAGAGAAGAGGGCCAGGCTTGTCCCTCTTCTGTTCCCCCTCTTGGTGGTGGCATTGGTGCAATGAGTTTTGAGGATGAAAATGAGCTGAAGTACTACTTGATTGATAAGAATAAGTGAGTGGAGGTATGGATGGTGCTTATTCGGACAAGGTGAGAGGGCTACGCTGCCCTGGTGTATGTTATAAGGATTTTCATGTTGTGGTTACAAAGTCATGCCTGTTACAATTAATTTTTGAATAATGTAATAAAGTTATGTGTGAAATTAATAAAGGTCATCAAACATTATTTGGTGTCATTGTGTATTATTTTTCTTTTCAATAAACATCTTTATTAAATTATCACATATGGCATAGACAATCTTACATTTACAGTTTGTTGTTTGTCTTTTTGGCTTTTCCCGTTTAGGGGTCGCCACAGCATAACTCCGGTTCACTAATGATTGGCAGTCGATTTTTTTTATGGTGCTGAGTTGCTAGCCCGACACCCAACCTTCAGCGAAGGCACGCCCATTTGTGCATGTCTTTTGGAGGCCACTCGACCGCAGGGAGGACACACAGTCTCCACACAGAAGGCACTCCAGCTGAGCATCGAACAGAAGAACCTCTTGCTGTGAGGCAACAACGCTACCGCTGTACCACCGCTGCATAGACAATCTTACATTTACAGTATATAAATGAAAAACAAACATGGACATCACTTTAGTTGCAAACATTATACATCACATCTACCATTGAAATAACTGTAGTTGCAAACATTATACATTACTTATAATCTATCCAGTCATTGCCAGTTAAGCATTATATGGCTCATTCAAATCCTGCCTCATAAACCTTGTTCCTTCTCTGAATATATTGTTCCCACAATTCCCATTTTTTTCTATGTAGTTTGCTCTGTCTCTTTTCTAAAGATCACAATTCCAGTGGTTTTATCTCTGTTACTACATTCACTGCTTCTAAAAATATGTTCCCAGCCACCTCTTTCTTGCCCATTGTACTGCCAATATTTGTTATTCACCTGAGGAAAAATTCTTCGGACTCTACTTGGGGTATAAAAATACCCATGTAAACACTTTCAGGCAGAAATCCTAAATCTTCTAGACTTTCTTGCATATTTGGTAGACATACATATATCCCCGCATTGTCTCTTTGTGAATTGTTTATCCAATCTCTCTTCCCAATCCTTTCTAAGCTCCTCAGATTGATTCTTATAGTTATCTTGCAAAATTTTATATGCTCTACTGATTATTCCTTTTTTAATAGCAGCTTCTGTTCTAGATTCTATTAAAAACTTTACCAGTGCTGGTCTTTCATCTAAGACACCTATTTATTTCTCTCTGCCTATACTCTGATATCAATCTTTGATAGGGAAGGCAATCTCTAACCTGTAGTCCAAATAAATTCTTGGCCTCTTCTCATTCTATTACCTTTCCCTTTCTAGTTATTTGCTCCCAATGCCTTGGTTTCTTTGCCAGTTTTCTCCAATAAATTCCAGATCCCTCTTGCCTATTATCTGTATCCCTAACCACAGTCATCCCTAACAGCAGAATCTGTTTTCTCCATTCTCGTGATGGTTTAGTTCTTAGAATACTCCCTCCTATTTTATGAATATAATACTCTGTATGATTTTTGTTGTTCTCTTTAAGAGTCTGCATCCAAAATCCCAATCTCTCCTTCTCTGTGCCATCATCATTCCTTTCCGTTTTGAATTATAATCTTCTGCTTGTGCTATGTATAAGGGGACTGGGATAATAAGGCTTTCACCCATTTCCCCAGAGGTTGGTCTGTGTTCTCTATAGGAATTCTTAGACACTTGTGAAAAGTTCTATGATCTGTCAGCCCTTCTTTACAGTGATAATACAATTTGTGTATTCATATGGTTCAATCAATAAAATCGACTCCTGATCTTTGAATCTGTCCTAGCCAAGATTTGCTTAACTTAGACTTCCAAAGACATGTATCTGCCAAGTAGT
Source organism: Protopterus annectens (assembly GCF_019279795.1). Lineage (NCBI taxonomy): Eukaryota > Metazoa > Chordata > Ceratodontiformes > Protopteridae > Protopterus > Protopterus annectens. Next base: position 1,105,130,054 of record NC_056743.1, read on the forward strand.
CTCCCCTAAATATGCTTATTTATTTTCTATATACCATCTGCATGTGGGGATTTGCCTGGCCATCTTAAGACAGTGAACTGCAGTGATTTCTTCTAGTTATAAATCTCCATCCAAGACAGTATGAGACACTGGTGATGACTACAACCATCTTGTATATAAGAAAAGGAATTTTAAGATGGGAAGGTTTTTTGTTTTTGTTTGCTTGTTTTCAAGAACAAAAGGTTTTATTTTAATAATCATAAATTTGTTTTTCCTGCTACAAATACAAGAATACAGAAGAAAGCTAAATGTGGCAACTATAAAGCTGAATGACTTTCTAAAATATTTTCATTATAGACTACCACAAAGAACAACAGTGCTTTGGTCTGTTTGTTGCTATACTCCCTACTGTGGTTAACTTGCTCTCAAGTCAACTGTATAAAGTAAAAAATGCAACCCCCACTGACAATGTCCACCATTTTGTGACGCCTCAACCTAAAACTGTAAAAGATGTGTTCAGTCTGTGTAAATATGTTAAATCTTAAGCTTCAATGCTATGTTACTAGTCAGTGTTAAGTTTTTATATCTATGTAAATTTGAATGCTTCTGTATACACTTTATATTTCCTTAAAATTTAACTGTAGAGCTTTTCTCCCCTGGCCTCCGCTGAAAATGGACATGCATCCAGTCAGGCTTTCCCACTCAATGAATGTAAAATAAATAAATACATGAGTGTTAAAGGAAGAAAGGGTTACATTTTGAAGCATAAAGAATGGAAAATATACACATTTAATATCAATAGTGGCAAACACAATATATGCTCACAAAGAAAAAAGTGAGTGGCCAACTTTCTTAAGTATGCAGTAGTCTTAAATATTTCCAGATATGACAACTTTAAAGACGTTATCATATACTTAAGAAGGAAAGCAAATGGATAGCATATATAAAGAAAAATCAGGACAAGATCATAGATTCCAAGATATGGTAGGTAAAGTACATAGCCATTTAGAGCCTAAAAAAGAAGTAGAGCATGAATTATATACTTTCTGGAAGGCCAAGCAAGAAAAAAAAGAAGAAGAAGAAGAAGAAGAGGGGAGGAATTGCTCTGGCTTTGTGGTACTGGGGGATCAAATATGTGTATGCTGAGACCTTCAATGTTTCGAATTTGCACAGCTTTGCCAACAGCATACGGGGGGTTATTGTTAACTTCAGTCTCCCTAGGAGCCAACAAGACCTGGGAAAACTTAGTCTATGATACATCAGATGTCACATCACAAGATAAAGTAGCATTGCACTTGCCTGTTCGACAGAAGGGGACTGTGTGTTTTTACAAAAATGATACAGTTCAGGTGGATTGGAGCAATTGCAATGTGACTGTTCCTTATAGATGCTACAATAAGACTAATAACACAGTATCCTATTGCAACACGAGCTATGATTCATTTGTTGAACTAATGCATAGGACAACTGATGAAGTAAAACATAATGCTGACCTTTACAAACAACTGTCAATGATAGACAAAAAAATGTTTCATCCAGAGCCAGGACATAGTAAAGTTACTACCAAAGTAGAAGACTGTTATTTTGTATGTGGTAGGAAAGCATACAAGTGGTTACCTGAGAATTGGTCCGGCAGTTGTTATTTGGGGTACCTGGTTCCGGCCATACAACACACAGCAGTTTTACCTCAAGGGAAAATTTGGAATGTTCGACGAGAAATCATAAAGCCTGTCAATCCAGTGGGGCAAATCAATGCGGGCTGGAAAAACCATCATGCTGTGGGCTTAGGGAAAAATGGACTGTCACATATGGACTTGGGTGATACCATCATCTCGTGGGCAGGTGTACTGCCAGCATATGGAGCAATGAAATCAATCTGGGAACTGAGAAAATTGTCTAAACTTCTCAAAATAATGAGTAATGCAACCTTTTCCGCCCTGGAATTGGTGACTGATGAACTGACTGCCATGAGAACTGTAGTGCTTCAAAACCACATGGCTCTCGACTTTACCATAGCGGCGAGAGAAGGTACGTGTGCTTTAATCCAGGAGGAGTGCTGTTCATATATTCCTGACCATAAACACGAGATAGACAATCATCTTGCGGTAATTCACCGGGTGTCAGCCTTGACCAAACCAGGACCGAATCCATTGACAGACTTTTTCCTGAGATTGTTTGAGGGGTGGGGCAGTATCCTGATGAGCATCCTGATTGCCATCTGTGTAGGATACCACTACTGGTGGTATGTGTGTGCTGCTGCATCCCCTGCATGAAAAGACTGATTAAAGACTTTATAGACATGTCAGTTTCAGAAACCTTATACCAAGGTGCTGAACTTGAAGAATTGCTGAAAAACTGAAAATGCTTTCATGCGTTTAAACTGAATGACTCTCTTAACTGCAAATCCTGAGTAGGAAGAGGTTAGGGGAAGAAAAACTGTTTATGCTTATCTTGAAAGAAGAATAAAAGTATTAAAAGGGGGGAAATATGTAATAGTAATATGCATGTGCATTTGAGATTTAAAAGGGTTAATACATTTATTCTGTTCACACTGCATGAATCTGCACAGCCATTAGAAACTTAACAAGAGGCATTCTATTTTCTGCTAATGTCAGCAAATAACAAGAAGTAATTCATTTCTGCTAATGTCATGAAAATTAACAAAGGGATATTGATTTCTGCTTATGCCATGAGAAAACATGCAGCTGTTAGAAGCTATTGATAAAGAAAACAATAGATGCTTGAAAGTTTAAACCATAGTCAGCATTACTTGTACTAAAACTAGAAATGTACCTTGAATCTAGGTAAAATGTACCACATGTATTAGAACAGTACAATAGAAGAATTGAAATGCTGAAATGGACTGACATAAACCCAAGGCCAGGTTGTTTTTTTCAAAATGTTTTGCAGAATGACAGATATTTTAACTTGGTCAGCAATAAGTCTAACAATATTTTCTGTACAATATACAAAAAGCTGTGTCTAACTACGTCAGCAATAGAATGTAACATTTTCTATGTGACAGGAAGAGAACTGTATAAGTATAACCTACTAGTCATTAATCATTTAGACAAACCTTGTGCATTCATGCTTTGTCTCCTTGCTGCAAGTAATAAATGGTGCCTTGCTTGAACCTAACGTGAATTGGTCTTTGAAGTTTTTTCCTTTGACACCCTGGAAGAAGTATCAACAGAGTCTTACACACACTGCAAACAATGACTGTTGACATGTGCAACAGATGAAACTAAATTAAAGTAGGTTTTTCCTCACAAGAAGAAACTGCAGAAAAAATATTTGTCATACTTTCACAATTTGTATGAACATTCTTTAACATATGAACATGACAATTCAAAATTCTGAAAATCAAAGTTGCAGAGGTGCATGCTTTTTCCCATACCTACCAATAATTTTCCCACCTTTATTCAGAAAGAGTAGGATTGGAATTAACTAAGTGCTTAGCACCAGTAGGATCAACTAAAGCTGTAGCTGCTGGGTCAGGTTTGGGAATAATGTATAAATATTTAAAACATTAAGTAACTTTATGCATACTTTCTGCCTTTTTAGGAGCAGATGGCTGACTGTCAGGAAAATTGCAGACAGTAACAACACATCCTCTAAAGCTGGCAGAACAGGAGGAATAGGTGTAGGTTCTGGACAATCCTTCTATAACAACTCATATTATTTTCTGACGGGGTGAGAGACCTTGATGTTCTCCCATTGAAAACAGTCACATTCTAGCAATTGTCTCAGAGAAAAAGAAATGTCCACAAGGAGAATCAGAAGCTGAGCTCTTCTCTAAGTCTGAGCCAAACATCTGAGGGAAAAACACTGTACGGTCCCTGCATCTTCCTGTTCACATTCAGAATCTTGAATCTCTTCAGAAAAAGAGTAATCACTCCTTCTTTTACCAGAAAGTGCTTTACAAGAAAGATTAACCACTGGAATTAAACCCTAAGCCATACCCAGTAAACTATTCATATACAAAAAAATTGAGGAGGAGAAGTAGTTACATCCTTGGTTTTCTGTTCCCTTTTGACAACAAAAATGGGGCTAACCATGTTATTAATGGAAACAGCATTTTCCCCCATGGATGGGCACAGTATTCTGACAATAAGAAAACCTTCCCTGTTCCTGCTTCCAGGACCAAGAATAGTGTCCCTCCCTTTCCCACTGAGGGGACCCAACAGCTGCAGAAGACACAGCTAACCTCTGGCCCATAGTGCCTGAAGGTTCTATACCACAGGTATCTGGCGCAAAGGATGAGTCATCTGAGGTACAAGAAATGGCCACAGTAGAGTCACTCATCTGCAGTTGAGGCAAATTGCTAGCCTGCTGTGGTGGAAAAGACTGTTTGCTTATTTTTTTCTTTTTGTGGCTGGAAGAAAGATCAATCATGGGACCTGTAGTCAGTTCCATGCTCAGGCAGAAAATGGTACCTCTTTCCCAGGGAAGACAAGCACCAGTTGCCAATAAACACTACCAGTCCACAAATGTTACTTTTTTACAGAAAAAACATGGTAAAAAGCACTTTAAATCACTATGTCAGCACCATGAAAGGAAAATAACCAAAATTTCTCCACAGAAAAAAGTTTTCAGTTACTTTATACCACTTTTAACTGACAGAAAAAAATAAGCACTCTGTTTAAAAGTATGTTAGTCTCAAGACAATCTGTTAAAACACAGGACTCCTAGCTTTAAAATAATGTTTCTGAAGAGGAAACTAATAAAACATAAACAAAATTATGAAAATGGAAGTTTTTTTTCCCCAAAGGGAACTTATCTGCCCAGCAAAGGAAAGAACAACTTGACCATTGATCCTCCAAAGTCTCAGAGGAGCATATTCTTCAGTGACAGTAAAGCTCTGAAGAGATTTGCCCTCAGACTTGTCTTCTAGTCAGCTCAACTCAAGCTGCCTGACAGTTTGTACATGTGGAAAGTGCCCTGTCGCTTTGGAAGCGGGTCAGCTGTTATATCCTTGGCAGGATATACCTGTATAGCTAAGGCTAATGTAGCACTGATCAATATATTGGACATTTTAAAATATACAGCAAAAAAGGGAGGAGGCATTATATTAGGTTACATGTCACAATGTATGCAGGTGTGAGTGACATCACAGAGAGAATGCTATCTGGAGTAACAATACAACTCTTTACATAAGGGTTCTAGAATACATTTCTCAACTCAGTTTATAAAATAAAAAATCTCTACTTAAGTAGCAGTAAATTTACAGCAGTGTACTTTTGACTTTGAATAATAAGCATGAACAGTAAAATACCCACGTCAAAACTAGACATGTCAAAGGTGAGTTGCTCTATGGCTATCTTTGTAGATGTATTATTAGGTTTATGAGTGATAATGGGGAACACTGGACTGATCAAATGTTGTGGTTAAGAATGCAAATATCTGCTGCTATAACACGTTGCTGAATCACTTTATTTTTTTTCTTTGTAATTAAATTAATAGTTAAGTTTAAATTAGAGAAGCAGTGTCACAATAAAATTAATTATTACAGGCAGCATAAATAATGTTTTAATGTTTTCTTAAGTACTAAATATTAATCTTTAACAGGGACTACTACTCTTTGCATTTTACATTTCTTTTAGTGCTTGTAAGGCCCTTTTCTGTATAAATAAAAACATGTTAGTAGAATTCACGCATTAATGTATGAACTTTTCAATACATTAATGTACAAAATAAAATAATTACTTGTAAAAATATTCTCACCTAGAAAGCTTTTAAATAATAATGATAAAAATGTCCCTGATATTTTGTAAAAGACAATAATTGCAAAAATGTTGTATTGCGTTAATGAATGATTTTACTCCACAGTGATTTTACGTTGGATACCAAGGAATGTATCTGCATGTTTAATCTTTCCCATTAGTAGAACACTCCATTGATACTGTTTAGAAATATTATGGTAATAGCACACAGCAGTCAAACTACGCTACTGCCATAACATTTCAACCACCATGTAAACACATGACCACAGTCCAATGGTCTCCATTATTACTGGTTTATTTTTACTGTTGTGAATGATGTGAGTGAAAATGCCCAAGCATTACATCTGAATATCGGTCAGTGGCTTGCCAAGCTAACTAACAGAGGCTTTCATCTTATACAATTTATAGACTAATTAGAAAGGCAGTCTAGTTTAGGTAGCATATCAGAATCAGTGTATTAAGTCAAGAATATGGGATAGAGCATTAGTTCAGGTAATAAAATTCACTATTGATTTATTTCTAATATCCAGATAGAAGCAACATAACTTTGAATTTTAAAATAAAATTGGTGGAATTATGTTTAGAAGCTTTAGTTATGTAAGTAGTAATAAGTTCTCCTTCCCATGATTTTTGACTCTAACAGTAATGACCAACGCCCCCTTGTTATGTGGTTATATAAAACACATAAATAAACATTTACATTTTTATCATATTTTTTTCTAATGGTTGCCTCCTATAAATATGCAAAAATGTGCCTGTTATTTATTAAATGCACTATAATTGGTACAGGCTTACGAGAGATAAGTCTGTAAAACATTTTAGAATGCCTAATAGAATGACAGTGCTATGAAAGGCATTTGAATTTAAATCATTTTGGGGAGACCCTACTATGCAGCTTAATTAGAATTTATACAATACATATGCTACAGAATAGTGTTGGCTGTAACACAATAACAACAGTGAAAACAGATTAATTCCTTTCATCTGTTTTAATATGTACTAGCAGTATACTTTTGTGTTATTCTTTCAATTTATCTGGGTACTGCCTCTATGGTGACTAGGAATATGTCTTCCAGATGAAAGTGACAGACCCTGCAACTTCAGAAAAAAGGCCAACTGTCAGAGAATTAAAGTGAATCCTGAAACTCAGTCTAATGCTACTAAAGCCTGTGGGCAAGAAGCTTGCACCCCCCCCCCGTACTCATGATATTGAGGCCTGCATTCCTCTACAACCTTGTTGTTTATATATACTAACGTTTGAGATGGTTTTGCATTCTGTAACGAATTCAGGATCCTCTCCTTTCCTGTATTATTGCATTCCCTTCCACAATATATAATTTTATATGGTGGGGGCAGTGAGGACTCTTGCAGCATATGGTTGAAATAGATGTCTACATTTCCAGCAGAACTGCTAAAAAGTTAAGACTGTCTTAGCCTATGCTTAATATAGTTCAGTCTTTTTATTTTAGAAGCCCAGTCAGATAAAAAAGAAGAATATGGAAAAATCTCTGAAGCCGTCAAGTGAGCAAATGTTTATACAGTATGAACCTTCTGTAATTTGTGCTATTTGGCCTAAAGAAGATCTGAGCAGAATGCTTCACACTTCAAATATGGCTGGGGATTTTGCACTTTAAATGTCTGTGGCTTTTGAGAATTTAGATATGTTCACTGCTTCTTCCAAGACGTACACATTGGTGACTTCATGCACCCCACTGGCACTGCCATACACATTGCCCATGTTTGGCTGCACTCTTGTACCAGATAAAGTCTTCATTCAGTTTCTCTATTATTCATCCCTGATAATTGTCACTGTTCGTTTACTCAGGTGGAGGAATAAATGCCAAAAAGAAAAAAGGCACTATAGAGTTTTTACCATTTCTAAGACATAGCAATATGCAAACAGTTTGTGCCTACTGCATACTGATGTGGATGAGACATTGAATTCCACACTAGGTGGGTGGTGGGATATCACTAACACAATGATACAGATATATGCAAATTCTCCCACAAAACTTTCCTTCTTTACAACAAATAGCACAGGACATTAATCCTGCTGTTTCACCAACGACATCAGCTCCTGCACTTTCCCATGGCTTTGTCTCCACCTTGTAAACTTGGCAGTCTTTTCTACACTCTTATAACATATTGTTTTCTCTTCTGATTTCTGTTCAGTATGACCTTTACATTGTAATAATTTTTGCACATCAGTAATATAGCTACAGTCATGTACATAGGGTCTAGTAAATATTCTAGAAGAAAAGTATAACCAGATAAGATACAGCTTCCATTAGCTGGTTCATTATTAAAGCTATATACCACATATATGACAGTGAATATACTCACATATCAGTATTTTCTGAAGGTTTGGAACATAGTCTCTTCTATAGATTATAGTCTGTATTTTAGTGTCAGTTTTTAAGTTTGATTTTTTTAGGTTCATCATTGTGTTGGCCCCTGGTGTGTGAAGCCATGAAGTGTTAGGTACCTTCTGGGGTGTGATTACTGGGCAAAATCATGTCTCACAAAAAGCTGTTCAGCTGAGATGAGTAAGATGAACCTGAAGTCAGTGTCCCCCTTTTTCCATAAATCAAATTTGCCCACACGTCTGAAGTAGTGTGACCTCTAAGTTAGTGTATTTATAATCCAAGGATATGGGATTAGATGTCCGGGTCTATATCAAATACTCAAAGAGGTTTTGCAGCGAATGCCTCTTCATTGACACATACAGAGCGAACACACAAAACCGTGAATGCTGACATGATCAATTTCCATCCTTGTAAGTTTGCCATTTTCCACACTGTAGTGGATCTCAGAGTTGGTATATTTAGTTAGGGGGAGTGTGGGGTGCACACCCCCAAAGTTAGGGAGGTGTGGGGTGGTGAATCAGAGGCAACCTGGGATATATGTAAATTACTCTTTAAGGATATCAGGTGTTTCAGCTAAATGGCAATTCTGAAGGTCCATGACTTTTTTCTTTTACTTTTACTTTTAAGTCTTTTTATGGACATTGATGACTCTGAATGACTCTGATTCAAGAGGTTTAAGGTATTACACAGTGGAAATTCTGGCTTTGCTAGATTTTTCTTTTTGTGTTTAACCAATTGGGTTTCCTGTGTCATCATCATCATCTTCTTTCGGCTGTTCCCGTTAGGGGTCGCCACAGCGGATCATCTGTTTCCATTTCTTCCTGTCCTCTGCATCTTGCTCTGTCACACCAACCACCTGCATGTCCTCTCTCACCACATCCATAAACCTTATCTTAGGCCTTCATCTTTTCCTGATACCTGGTAGCTTCATCCTTAGCATCTTTTTCCCAAAATACTCAGCATCCCTGCTCAGCACATGTCCAAACCAATGTAATCTTGCCTCTCTGGCTTTGTCTCCAAATGTTCCAACCTGGGCTATCCCTCTAATATACTTATTCCTAATCCTGTCCACACTCGTCACACCCAGTGCAAATCTTAACATCTTTAACTCTGCCACATCCAGCTGAAACTCCTACCTTTTTGTCAATGCCACTGTCTCCAACTCATATAACATAGCTGGTCTCACCACCTTCTTGTAGACCTTCCCTTTCACTCTTACTGGTACTTGTCTGTCACAAATCACTCCTGACAGTCTACTCCACTCACTCCATCCTGCCTGTACTCTCTTCTTCACCTTTCTTCCACACTCACTGTTACTCTGAACTACTGATCCCAAGTATTTAAATTCATCCACCTTCACCACCTGTACTCCTTGCATCCTCACCATTCCTCTATCCTCCCTTTCATTCACACACATATATTCTGTCTTAGTCCTGCTGACCTTCATTCCTCTTCTCTCTAGAGCATATCTCCATCTCTCCAGGGTCTCCTCCACCTGTTCCCTACTCTCACTAAAGATCACAATGTCATCTGCAAACATCATAGTCCAAGGGGACTCCTGTCTGAGCTCGTCTGTCAACCTGTCCATCACCATTGCAAATAAGAAAGGGCTCAGAGCTGATCCTTGATGTAATCCCACGTCTACCTTAAATGCATCCATCACTCCCACCGCAGACCTCACCGCTGTCACAATACCCTCTTACATATCCTGTATCACTCTTACATACTTCTCTGACACTCCTGACGTCCTCATACAATACCACAACTCCTCTCTAGGCACCCTGTCATATGCTTTCTCTAGGTCTACAAAAACACAATGCAACTCCTTCTGACCTTTTATGTACTTCTCCATCAACACTCTCAGAGCAAACATCACATCCGTAGTGCTTTTTCTCAGCATGAAACCATATTGCTGATCACTAATCATCACGTCCCTTCTTAACCTAGCTTCCACTACTCTTTCCCATAAATTCATGCTGTGACTGATCTGTTTAATCCCTCTGTAGTTACTACAGCTCTGCACATCACCCTTATTCTTAAAAATCATACCAAAACACTTTTTCTCCATTCCTCAGGCATCCTTTCACTTTCCAAGATTTCATTAAACAATCTGGTTAAAAACTCCGCTGCCATTTCACCTAAACACCTCCATGCTTCCACAGGTATGTCATCTGGACCAACAGCCTTTCCATTCTTCATTCTCTTCATAGCTATCCTTACTTCCTCTTTGCTAATCCATTGTACTTCATGATTCACTATCCCCACATCATCCAACTTTCTCTCCCTCTCATTCTGTTCATTCATCAACCCCTCAAAGTACTCTTTCCATCTCCTCAACACACTCTCCTCACTTGTGAGTATGTTTCCCTCATTATCCTTTATCACCTTTACCTGCTGCACATCTTTCCTAGCTCTGTCCCTCTGTCTAGCCAATCGGTACAGGTCCTTTTCTCCCTCCTTAGTGTCCAACCTTTCATACAACTCTTCATATGCCTTATCCTTAGCCTTCGCCACCTCTCTCTTTGCCATGCACCTCATCTCCTTATACTCCTGTATACTTTCTTCATCTCTCTGACAATCCCACTTCTTCTTTGCCAACCTCTTTCTCTGTTTACTCTCCTGTACTTCCTCATTCCACCACCATGTCTTCTTGTTGTTCTTCCTCTGTCCAGATGTCATACCAAGCACCTTTCTAGCCGTCTCCCTTACTAGCTCTGCTGTAGTTACCCAGCTATTTGGTAACTCTTCACTGCCACCCAGTGCCTGTCTTAACTCATCCCTGAACTCCACCTCATAATTACCCTTTTTCAATTTCCACCATTTGATCCTTGGTGCTGCCCTCACACTTCTCCTCCTCTTCTTGATCACCAACATCATCCTACAAACCACCATCATATGCTGCCTAACTACACTTTCCCGGGTCACCACTTTACAGTCTCCAATCTCCTTCAGACTGGCCCTTATACATAAGATATAATCCACCTGTGTGCATCTTCCTCCACTCTTGTATGTCACCCTATGCTCCTCCCTCTTGTTAAAATACGTATTCACCACAGTCATGTTCATCCTTTTCACAAAATCCACTACCATCTGACCTTCTGCAATCCTTTGTTTAACACCATACCTGCCCATCATTTCCTCATCCCCTCTGTTCCCTTCACCAACATGCCCATTGAAATCTGCTCCAATCACCACTCTCTCACCCTTGGGTACAGTGATCACCACTTCATCCAACTCACTCCAAAATTTTTCTTTCTCATCCATCGCACACTCAACTTGTGGAGCATACGCACTAACAACATTCATCATTACAACATCAATTTCCAGCTTCGTAAACATCACTCTCTCTGACACTCTTTTCACCTCCAAAACACTCTTAGCATACGGTTCCTTCAGGATAACTCCTATGCCATTTCTCCTCCCATCCACACCATGATAAAACAATTTGAACCCGCCTCTGATACACCTAGCCTTACTCCCCTTCCATCTGGTCTCTTGCACACACAATATACCAACCTTCCTTCTGACCATCATATCAGCCAGCTCTCTCCCTATACCAGTCATACTGACAACATACAAAGTTCCGACCCTCACTACCACAGTCCTAGCCTTTCTCCTCTCTTCCTGCCTTCAGTCATGCCTTCCACCTCTTCTCCTCCTTCGGCCAACAGTAGCCCAATTTTCACCAGCACCCTGTTGGCTAACAGTACCGGTGGCGTGTTTGTTAACCCAGGCCTCGACTGATCCGGTATGGAAATATTTACTGGTGCCTGCATGAATTATTTGGCGAAGTTTTACGCTGGATGCCCTTCCTGACACAACCCTCCTCATTTATCCGGGCTTGGGACTGGCACAAAGAAATACACTGGCTTGTGTATCCCCAGTGGCTGGGTTAATTGGTTTTCCTGTGTTATCTTTTTAAACATTATTTTAGTTTGTTGCAAATGTTTTATTAAAGTATTTGAACATATCTACTACCTTTGTTGGATGTTTTTATGAGTGCTGTGCATCCTGCTGCCATTATTGTGCTGAATTTTTAAATATTACTCTAATTCACTTAAAAGGTTAATAGAACATGTTTTGCATCAATATGCAAGTGTTGAACAATAGGAAGTATAAAACTCTAATGGCTGCCATTACTGACCAACTGCAATCATGAATGATTTACCAGAAAATCAAAAATGTAATGAGGGACAGGACAAACATTTAAAGCAACGTCAGGGACATTCTGCAGAAATAGGGACAACTAAGAGGTACGAGTAGCACTCAACAGGGAAAGTCTGGTCACAATAACCAATTCCAGGATTTATTTTTTTGGATGAACAGGATTTTAAATAATGCAGTTATAATTTCCTGAATGATAGTATAGCCATCTATGAACAAGTCTCAACAGAAAATATTAAAGAATTTGTAATTTTAATTAATAAAATCATTAAAACTACATATCCTTAAATTCTTAAGCTGATGCTTTTTCATGTTCAGTTTACTGTGTTTTGACATTACCATAAAATCCAAAACACCAACAAGCAAATAATTAAAGAAATTGTAGCCATAGTCAGCTTTCCATCTTTAAAATATGGAACTCTGTACTACCTCTCATAAGGAGGAACAAATGGGCAAAATGTGGAACAGTTACTAACAGCTAAGAAAACAGCTCATAGCATTGTTAAAATATTTTTTAATTGTTTTACCACATGCCTAGTTCTTAAAACATTTGAAAAACAACTCAGTTTGTAAAAGTCCAAAGCTCCAGATGGGCAAGCCATGCAACACTACACCCAGAAAAAAAAAAATCAGTCCAGTCAGTATTAAGGAATACAGGTCAGAGCAGACTTGCAACATAATGAATACCATACCTTACCACTAACTAGCAAAAGAATTAAAGAAGCTACAGCCATAGTGAACCTTCTGTCTTCAACACGCGGAATATTACACTACCTTGCACAATGTGGAACAGATGGGTAAAATGTTACACATTTACTAACAACTGGAAAGGAAGCTGACACCATTGATAAGCTGGGAACTTTATACTTAAAAAGGTTCTTTGATAACCACAATATCTCTTTGCATCCTAGACCAGTTACTTGGTTACAATGTAAAGTTTTCCTTTAACACTGTTTATAAGACAAGAATGTTATACATCAGTTATAATATATTATTTTTTTACCACTCACACAACTTTTCAAACATTAAGCTGAGAAAGTCTAGGACTCACCCCCCCCCCCCCCCCACCAGACACACACACAAAAGCATAGTTACAAATTCTCAGTGACAAATTACTTTAGCCTTTAAATTATTGTTAATTCAATTTACCCACTACATTGCTAATACTTTGATCTCTGACACACACACACACACACCTCAGTTAGAGCCTCTTGTATGACTGCACACCTTAGATACTTTCTTGAGATAAATTCTTCCTTTATAGTACCTAGAAATTCTCCCTCCCTTTCAAAATATTTGTGTTTCAAACAGAGTGTGAGCATGAGCACTAAGAGTGTGAGCATGCCCACACAGAGTAAGCATGCTCAGAGAAAAAAGAATGCATTGTAATGGTAATGCACTCATGAATATAGAGCACTCTGAGAAAACAACAACATAGCATAGCATAACCAACAGAAGTAGAAAAGCACTTACAAAACAGAAGAGGAGCAGTGACTGGAGCAATCAGGGGGTCTTGGAAACAGAAACAATGTTTGGGAATGGTGATTCTAGTAACTGGGGCATTTAAGGGCACAAAGTTTCACAGGGACTATGTGCCCCTATGTGTCCTCCCACCCCTTACACCACCACTGGCTTTCACATAATGGTTACTAGGCTTGGCAGAGGAGATGCATTTTGGTCAGATTTCAACAAAGTAAATATAATGTGTAATTCAACATTTTCACATGAAGCCATTATACTATTGTTAATGTTTGTCCTAGATTCATTGGAAGGATGCAGAAGATGGGGCACCTTCCTGAAGCACCAAGTTGTAGGAAACCCCAATCTTTTGGACAAGGATCAATTTGACAGTTTACAAGCTGTCATTAAAGTGTATATTCTCATTTTTCTATCTTTTACACCCCAGTATCTGGCACCTCCAGAGACACAAAGCATTTCCCTAGCAGTTCAGATATAGACAGCTCATTTTTTTTGCATAATTTTGCCATAAGATACTGTTTTCTTCATATTAAGATTGCAGACATTCTCAGTGAACTTTGCCTTCCCTTATTTCAGTGAAAGGATAGCCTGGAGAAGCATCTATCGACTTTAATGGACACACCACCTTACGTGCATTTGGTTATGGCTATTAAAGTCTGTAGTTGAATTTTAATGCTAATCTTATGATAATTTTGCCTATGGATAAAGTAGAATTATGTGTGTGTTCTTAATTTAAAGTTTTTTTAAGCTTTTTACCATGCAACTCCTCACATAATATAGGTGTGATAGTAGGCTGAGTTTTCTCTGCACTTAAGTTATCACTTATCATGATGTATAGACTCAGAAGTGTAGTTAGGGTGGGGCAAAGGTGTCATCCTCCCTGGATACAAAGTGTTAGAGGTCACAATCAGCAGATGCCGATCAGTCAGTATTACAGCACCTTCATTAATTTCCACACCAGTATTTTTGAATGATAGCATGCAAACGAATTCTGATAGCACTTTTGTGATCATAACTGAAGCACTTAAGTGCATGGTGTAAGATGTAGTAGCAAGTAGCTTCCTACAGTTTTAAATGTAGTAAGAGTTTCAGTTCTGAGGCAGAGGTCTTTTTTCCTACTCGGGTAGGAGTAGGAGCTCACAGACACTAAGTGAAGAGCACCTGATAGGGGAGCAAACTTTTTTTTTGCTCAGCGTGGAGTTGAAGACTGCTAGATCAGGGATTAGCACAGGGGGATCGATGAGACAACTATGGCTCTACCATGGCTGTATAATTCAAGCAATCATGAATGCTTATAGATAAGTTCTAAACTGCCAAACTAGACTTTTCTATGGTAGCTTACATTTACACAATCATTTAACTGATAGCTTGTAAACTGTCCTATTGTTCTTTTCTTTACAGTAAGATGTTAGATTGCTACATTAATAAACATGTTTTTAATACATTTGCAGTGCTGAAACCTAACAATAATCACTTAATTAAAGCACAGAGCATTTTTAAAAGCATCTTTATTAATGTAGTAATCTAATAGCCTATTTCTAGCTCAGAAATGAGAACAATTTGAAAGTTTACACTCTGGTTTGTAGGATGACGTTGGTGATCAAGAAGAGGAGGAGGAGTGTAAGGGTAGCACCAAGGATCAAATGGTGGAAAATTAAAAAGGGTAATTGTGAGGTGGAGTTCAGGGAAGAGTTAAGACAGGCACTGGGTGGCAGTGAAGAGTTACAAAATAGCTGGGTAATTACAGCAGAGCTAGTAAGGGAGATGGCTAGAAAGGTGCTTGGTATGACATCTGGACAGAGGAAGGACGACAAGGAGACATGGTGGTGGAATGAGGAAGTACAGGAGAGTATACAGAGAAAGAGGTTGGCAAAGAAGTGGGATTGTCAGAAAGATGAAGAAAGTAGACAGGAGACCTGTACTGATTGGCTAGACAGAGAAACCAAACTAGGAAAGATGTGCAGCAGGTAAAGGTGATAAAGGATAATGAGGGGAAACATACTCACAAGTGAGGAGAGTGTGTTGAGCAGATGGAAAGAGTACTTTGAGGGGTTGATGAATAAAGAGAATGAGAGGGAGAGAAGGTTGGATGATGTGGGGATAGTGAATCATGAAGTGTAATGCATTAGCAAGGAGGAAGTAAGGATAGCTATGAAGAAGATGAAGAATGGAAAGACTGTTGGTCCAGACATACCTGTGGAAGCACGGAGGTGTTTAGGTGAAATGGCAGTGGAGTTTCTAACCAGATTGTTTAATGAAATCTTGGAAAGTGAGAGGATGCCTGAGGAATGGAGAAAAAGTGTTTTGGTACTGGTTTTTAAGAATAAGGGTGATGTGCAGAACTGTAGTAACTATAGAGGTATTAAATTGATCAGTCACAGCATGAAGTTATGGGAAAGAGTAGTGGAAGCTAGGTTAAGAAGAGATGTGATTATTTGTGATCAGCAGTATGGTTTCATGCCGGGAAAGAGCACTACAGATGTGATGTTTGCTTTGAGAGTGTTGATGGAGAAGTACAGAGAAGGTCAGAAGGAGTTGCATTGTGTTTTTGTAGACTTAGAGAAAGCATATAACAGGGTGCCTAGAGAGGAGTTGTGGTATTGTATGAGGAAGTTGGGAGTGTCAGCGAAGTATGTAAGAGTGGTACAGGATATATACGAAGGTAGTGTGACAGTGGTGAGGTCTGCGGTGGGAGTGATGGATGTGTTTAAGGTGGAAGTGGGATTACATCAAGGATCAGCTATGAGCCCTTTCGTATTTGCAATGGTGATGGTCAGGTTGACAGACGAGATCAGTCAGGAGTTGCCGTGGACTATGATGTTTGCAGATGACATTGTGATCTGTAGTGAGAGTAGGGAACAGGTGGAGGAGACCCTGAAGAGATGGAGATATGCTCTAGAGAAAAGAGGAATGAAGGTCAGCAGGACTAAGACAGAATATATGTGTGTGATTGAGAGTGAGGATAGAGGAATGGTGAGGATGCAAGGAGTAGAGGTGGCGAAGGTGGTTGAGTTTAAATACTTGGGATCAATAGTTCAGAGTAATGGTGAGTGTGGAAAAGAGGTGAAGAAGAGAGTACAGGCAGGATGGAGTGGGTGGAGAAGAGTGTCAGGAGTGATTTGTGACAGACGAGTACCAGTAAAAGTGAAAGGGAAGGTCTACAAGAGGGTTGTGAGACCAGCTATGTTATATGGGTTGGAGATAGTGGCAATGACAAAAAGGCAGGTGTTAGAGCTGGATGTGGCAGTGTTAAAGATGTTAAGATTTGCACTGGGTGTGACGAGTGTGGACAGATTAGGAATAAGTATATTAGAGGGTCAGCCCAGGTTGGAAGGTTTGGAGACAAAGCCAGAGAGGCAAGATTACATTGGTTTGGACATGTGATGAGGAGGGATGCTGAGTATATTGGGAAAAAGATGCTAAAGATGAAGCTACCAGGAAACAGGAAAAGAGGAAGGCCTAAGATAAGGTTTATGGATGTGGTGAGAGAGGACATGCAGGTGGTTGGTATGACAGAGCAAGATGCAGAGGACAGGAAGAAATGGAAACAGAAGAGCCGTTGTGGCAACCCCTAACGGGAACAGCCAAAAGAAGATGATGATGATGTACATTCTGTTATTAAACAATATGGATCACTTAGAGGCTCATACATATTCCAAATGCAGAAGAATAATAATATATTTAGCAGACAGAAGGAAGAATTTCATTCTGTTACAAGAGTCACATGTTAATGAAAATATATGTTCCAACTTACATAGTAAATATGAGTTTATAATACGTTGTTTAATAACTTTGGTGAATGTTCAGTTTATAAAGTGATTAATGGAATGAAGTGTAGTGTAATTCCTATTACTTTTGTAAAAGAGGGAGATATATTTTCATTTGCATCTGTTTATGGCCCATTTCATGAATATAACTCTTTTTTGAGTTGTATAATTGATGTTCTGCAAGATCTTGGTAATGATTCTGTGATAATAGGTGGGGACTGGAATGTTGTTTTAGATTTGAGTTTGGCTAGGTCAGCTGCTTAAATAAGACCTAATGACCATTTATCACTTGGTTCAATCTTGAACAAATGTATTATACAAGAACATCTTCTGGAAGTATGGTGGAAAATAATGATGTGAAGAGACAATGCACACATAAAGATACATTATCTACATGCATAAATTAATTTTTAATTTCTAGTGATTTAATGCATTGCCCATTTATAGACCATATGGCAATTTATATTTTTTGACAGTTAATACTAATTACAGAATATATGGAAAGAGAAAAATGCATGCTAAGTGGTTTGAATCTAATACTTTTACAATATAATACAAGCTGAAATAAATCATTATTGGAATGAAAATGTGGGTTTATCAGTCTCCATGCAGTATAAATGGGATGGTTTTAAAGCCTATGTCTATAGTAGTGTGTTTACTTATAATGTGCACAATTTGTAAACATTAGATAGTATGGTAAAAGAAAGAGATGGACACATTTTTATAATTTCTAGGTTATTAGCTGTTGATTATGAGAAATATTGATTAGAGAGAAATATAAATTATTTTAGGCAGAATTTGAGAAATGAATGTAAATTTACAAACTATTTTCTTTATGTGGATAAGGCAAGCAAAAATGTTAGCTTCCCAGTGTCATAAGCAATATGCAAAAATAATCAAATTTTACAGATAAATTACAAAAATGGCATTACAAATGAAAGACCAGAATATGATCATAATGATATTAACGGAATATTTTTATGAATTATATAATAATAATAACTGGTCAGAGAATACCCATTAGATTTAAAAATGGATTATGGACACACCTATAATTAGTCAACATAAAGTAGACATAAAAATAATTTTGCAGGATATTCATGAGAATAATGACAAATTAAAAAAGAAAAAAAAATCCATACTAGATGGATACATTGCCAGATTTTATATTACTTTAGAAAATAATTGACTCTATATTTATTACAAATAGTGAACTATTCATCTATTCCAGGTTGGAATCCACCATACTGTAGGAATATAGCAGAACTTACTTTAATTAGAAGGGATTCTAAAAGTAGTTTACCCCCACAATATAACTGACTCATATCTAGAATGAATTTTGATTATAAGATTATAGCAATAGCAGTTGATAATAAAATTAGAATATATTCAAACACAATTTGGATTTTGCTCTTACAGAGCAATGTATGATGCCAATAGAATGTTGCAAACTGTGATTTATTGTGTGCAGAAGAATGGGGGGTAATAATAAGGTCAACATATGCGTTTATATCACCCTATCGAAAGATGAAAATAGTGAACGCTATTTCATCGAACCTAAAATATCTAAACCACATAATATCGAACATTCAGAACAGTGAATTTTTTCCTTGGGAAAAAATTTGCTATTCCGAAACACATACACACAACACAAGCACACCTAAAAAACATTAATCCACACACATACACTTATAATCCTACAACTAGCCCTACACTAAACTGTGCATACACTACTATCTATCCACTTACCTTAACCCAAACCCTAACCCTAAGGTACGTCACTATCGCACACTCACCTAACCCACGCCCTAACCCTAACCCTAACTCACTTAACGCGTCCCTAACCCTAATTCACCTAACCCATGCCCTAACCCTAACTCACCTAACCCGCGCCCTAACCGTAACTCACCTAACCCATGCCCTAACCCTAATGACCACACAATCACACACTTACCTGAACCTGACCCGTAACTTTCTACCACAGCACTGAAAATAGCGAAGCTACAGAACCAGCCAACCGAATTCTTTCCCTAGGAAAGAATTTGGTGTTCTGCAGCTTTGCTATTTTTAACGTTCGCTCAAAACGGGTCGATATTAGAACATTCGAAGTTTTAAAACTTCGATGTTCTGATATAGACCCCAACACATAGAAGCTAGTTGTAGGTGAGGCTTTTGACACTAAATAATATATGTGTATGTATATGTGTATATAAATATATATATATATATATATATATATATATATATATATATTTATATATATATATAAATATTATATATGTGTATATATATATATATATATATATATATATATATATATATATATATATATATATATATATATATATATAGATATATAAAATTATATATATATATATAAATATTATATATATATATATATATATATATATATATATATATATATATATATATATATATATATATATATGGGAAACACTTGCATATTATAAATTTCCTTATAACATTATTGCATCCATTATGAATATATATAGATTAACACAAGCTCAGCTTAAAGTAAATAACTAAAGATCAAGAATAAAGATCAAGAATATTTGGATGCTTTTCTGGTATTAAGCAATGATGCCCATAAGTAGATTCACTATTTGCAACAGCAATAAACCCTTTGTTGTTTAAAATTCAAAAAGAAGTAACACCCTTGTGTATTAATAATATGGAACTGACTATAATAGCACATGTGGATTATACTATTGTAATTATCAACGGTTTTAATAAGGATATTAAGAAACTTGGATTTTTTAGTATAGCTGTACACATTATAGGATATGTAATTAATTATATGAAAGTGTAAAAATTATCATTAGTTATGGATGATGATGTTGCAAAAGATAGGGTTTTGAATATCTCTTAAGTTAATGAATGTCGCATTTTAGTAGTGAAGTATGGTACAACACATGGAAAAACTTTAATAATAACTTATATAAACTGTTGTGAGCAGACGTAAAGAAGTTTAAGCACATTAAATTATAGTTGTTTTTCACTTTGTAGGTAAATTAATGTTATTACAATGTAAATTTTCCCTTTAGTTTTATTTCCTTTGCAGAATTTGCTTTTTTCGCTTACACTTAGTTGGAATAACAAAGTGAAAATTAAAAATTAATTAAATTTTTTTTAATGGAGAGGTGGCTCTCCATGAAAGCCCTAATGCTATGTGCAAGCTACGATGTAGGTGAATTATCACCACCCAATATCTGTAGATATATTATGGGCATTCTTTTTTTGAACATCAGAAATATTCAGTACAAGAATAATTTTGTTAATACATCGATAAAAACTACATAGTTAATAGAAATGATCCCTCTATGATCTGCAGTTTAAAAACTAACAGACATGTTGATGATTATAGTTTGTGGTTTGATCCATATAGGAAAGAAACACTATAGGCAGTTAAATATATTAAACTTCAAGGGCAAAATGATCAAAGTGTGAAATACTTCCCATTGTGTAAATATTTTTTTCCTGAAACTGCTAAACCTAATTGGATAGTACATTTTACTAATGATTCCCTGACTTGTGAACATTTGGATAAATTATATGAAAGATTGAAAGTTTTTCATGTGTAGCCATGTGGTTCAGAATCCATTTTTTTCTTTAAGAAAAAAACAAAGATCCATGATTTATAACATAATGCAGAGCAATAATATATTAAATTGCCATTCAGGGAACAGTAAATGGGAGAACACACTTAACATGTAATTTGAATTTGAGAAACAGATTACGTTTTTAAGTAACACAAGGAAGGTTCGTGTTTCTATTAGTAATGAGACTATGCAATGCAAAATTATGTTTGGAATTCATATCTCACTGCATAGGTTATTTCTGATGAATTATATGATAAATAATCTATTTTGGCACTATCAAAACACTGCTGCAGACTTTCATCATTGCAGGTGGGGTTGTCTCCACAAATAAGAGTTTACTGTGAAAAGACGTGAATGGGTCTATGACTTTTTAATTGAGAACATTCCATTAGTAGCTGAAATAAGGTTATCTGAGATGTTAGAAGTTATTGAATGTAAAATAAAAAAATAATTACATTTGCTGCAATGGTTACTAAAAGGAAGATATTGCAAAATTGGAACGCTGAACCTATGCCTGAGTATGAATTTAGTGAATGGAGTGCCTTATTTTTTTAAAATATATTGAAATTCAAAACTGTATCAATATGTGAAACTGTATATATATATATATATATATATATATATATATATATATATATATATACATACACGCACACACACACACACACACACACACACACACACACACACACACACACACACACACATACACACACGCACACACATATGGATATTTGATATCGTTGTATAATTTTTTTTCTCCATTTTTTTTTGTTTTCAACCTTTTCCCTCATATTCTATTTCTTCCTCTTTCTTCTAACTTATTTCATAGATTTTTTTAATGGCATTATGATTAATTATATGAAAAAGAAAAATTATGGATCACTTACACTCAGCACAGGGGTGCCAAATAATGTTTTGCTTGGAGTATCAAACCCTTTCTGCAGGTCTGGGACATTTAATTTAATACATATGGTACTAAGAAATAGGGATAGTAGAAAAAGTCACAAAAAAAAAAAAAACTAAGCTCTGTTAATAGCCTGAAGTTATAAATAAAGTGCCAGTGTGAGACTTGTTTCACGTCAGTGAATATATAGGAACCAGGGGATGCTAAATGGGATAGATAGAAGGTAAATTCAGTATCAAGCACATATTTTTTTGGCACAACTGTTTCTGGAAGTTGCAAATCCTGAACTGGTATAGAAATACAGAAATATATAACTGTGTTTTGGGGTTATAAAATGGAAATATAGTTAATTAGAATTGGTGAGTAGGACACTGAGACAGACTAAACAGATCTTGTAGTCACCATCTGCTGACAAGTTTTTTTTTATTTATTTAGTTTATATAATTTGTGTAGATCATTTATTGTTTTAGAAAATTTACCTTATCTGCATTTAATGATACAATATCTCTGTTTTAGGCTTCTCCTGTGAGGCTACTCTTTATAAAGTCCAAATACAGTTGTATGAAGCCCTTCAGCAGAAAAAGGTAAAAATACACTGAAGCCAGTTAAATGTATTTTATTTAAGGTAGTAACTGAAGACCAACCTTCCTAGGCTATGCAGCAAACTTGAAACAGAGATCTATTCCACAATTAACACCTTCTAGAGATCTGAGGGATATACGTGAGAGCTACCTGTTGATGAAATGGACTCATGCTGTGCTTTGGTAGAAGGTGCTTTTGGCCTCAGGTATTTAGGATTCTTACCTAAACATGGAAATAACACTTTTGGTGGCACTGCTTCCAAGAATAGGGAAAGCTTAGCATGGCCGTTATTGCAATGTTTTCATGTTTACAGGGACACAGATTATGTTGACAGTTTCTGTAGTATCTGAGACCAGTCATGAAATATTTGAAGTTTTTAGTGAAAGGAATGCATAAAAATAAATGGTAGTTTAACAGAATGTTCAAGTTCACACAATTAATGGTACATCTGGTGATTGATCATGGTTCTCAATAGTTAATAGCATTCAGAAAAGAATTGGTTAAATTCTCTAGGCTACATAGTCTCCTGTAGTGGTTTGACAGAAGTTTCTCCATTTACAGGCTTTATTTGCATCTCTATTTACAGGCATTGTTTGCAACTGAGATTTATAAAACTCTTGGGAGCAGATGAAAAAAAATGGTCTGAACACCTACTAGCTGATCCCATAATGATAGGACTATTTGACTTTCATGGATTCTACTGAGAAATTAGAACAGCTAAAAGAGATGTAAAGAAAGCACTGATAATCAGAGTTAAAGAATTTGTTTAAACTGCCTTTAAGTAAATATCCAAAGGAAAGCAAAGTTAGTTAAATTTATTTAGGAAAAATGATCTGTAGTAGATAACTGAAGGAAATCTGAGGTCTGCGATAGCTTTTTTCTTCTGTGCAAGGAAAACTGGGGAGATAATACCAAAATGGGATGCAAAGTGTTGTCAAAGGTCATGCTTGGACAAATAATGTGTTAAAAGATTGGGAGATTTAGAAGAAACTTATAGACTAAGGAAGGACAAAACTAATATATCTGATAGTTTGTCACCGAAACTCACAGTGAAATTGTGACACCACTGAAAGAGAAGCTGTATGACAATACTGTTCTATTTATTTACTGCATTTTTTCCATTTTCCATAATTTAGTCAAAAAAAGGTTATCTGTTTGCATTTTTTAACTTGTTTCAGGTCTTAAGTTTTGTAGCTTTATTTGCAGTTGTGAATTACTGTATGATCTGAGCATTGTTTAAGCATTATATTGTACTTCTATCTCCATAACTAGAATTACTTGTAAATGCTAGCAGTTTGCATTCTGGACTCAGTCTAGGACCTTAGTATTATTATTTGTGGAAGAATTTATGAACTACTGCAGGACTTGAGCCTCATTTAGTCATTTATTGAAACATGTTTCCATTAGCAGTGTGACTGGTAAATATCTGTCTAGTCTGGTGCCTCAGACTGTAGTTTGGATAGTAGTAGTAACAACACTGTAATTTTTCTTGCAGGATTTCTACTTCTGCCCTTCTACAGCTGCTTACATTCCAGTTTTGCTGCTAGCATGTTATATTCTGCTTATTTGCCTGCTTAATGTTGCATTCTAGTACCTTTCTGTTTGTTCTATTGCTACTGTTTTTCCCCATTCCTATGTCTGCCCAGCCCTCACTGATGTATATCTCTGACCTAATAACTAGGCATTTCCCCATGCTATAGTAGTAAATCCATCCAAACAATATCCTAAACAATTAAAAGTACACAGTCCATATTTAAAAACTCCTAAACAAACCAAACTCCAAGCAGTTATAGTCACCTCTGCCCCCAGAGTCACTCCTGTCGAAACCATGGACCAGCGCTTCCCAACAACTTCTGTAGCCATCCTGACTGAGATGGGTATCTTGAGACAGTGTAAGAATTTTCTCATACTGTCTGTTGCTCATCTACTAAAACAGCATAACAGAATGTGTGAAAAATGTACATGTATAATGCTCTTATAGGTTCATAGGTTCATAGGTAGGTACTAGGCTATCGGCCCAAGGGCCCACGTAAGCCTAGCCAGCAAGGTACCATAGCTTACCCCACCCAAGAAAGTTATTGGAGAGAAAAATCTCACACACAGTAAACTCAGGCAACAAAATTGTCAGCAGTACACCACAGACTACATCTCACCAAGGCCATAACAATACACATAATCCATCATTAGATTAACTTGCCTGAACGTCAAAGACCTCCAAGATGCACCACATACACAAAGCACACTCAGCAAGTTAAGCCTACTTCCTCACATAGCACAAAGAGTCCCAGAGTCATGGGTGCTGAACATATATGGCAGGCATCTACCCAACCAAACATTCTTGTTATAGGTGACTCCATTGTAAGACATAACAATGTATCTCTTGCCAGGCTGAGCAAGGAGAGAGTGATGGTTAATTGCTTGTCTAGTGGCAGAATCCAGCAGACCACACATGCACTTGTGTTCCTGAACAACAAGTCCTGTTATGACTGTGTCACAGTACTTGTGGGTATCAGTGACTTGAGATGTATCTCACTGGACTATATGAAGAGAGACATCATGGAGTTGTCAAAATATGTTTCCCAGGCATGTATTAGCCTAGCACTGAGCAGAATTTTTGGAGTCAATCAAAGAAGGTCCTATACTTGTCAGCCTGCGAGGATGTGATCAACCGACCATGTTGCCAAAACAGGTATGGCGTACCTCTATCATCTTTAGGGTTTTGTTTATTGGTAAATCATTCTCATTGTATCTTTTAAGGAAATACTAGCCTGATAAACCTACTAACATAACAAAGCAAGCAAAGGAAAATATGAAGGTGTTACTGATCAATGCTAGGAACCTAAACAAGAAACTTCACTCCCTGCAAGCTCTTCTCGCCTTGGGGAATGTTGATGTCTGGGTAGTGAGTGAGACTTTGTTTAAAATGGCAGAGAGCACTTTGGCTGTGCAAGTCTATAAAGCCTTCCACTCCAGATTAGCCTGTGCACTGCAGAGAAAAAAGTGGAGTTGCCTCAATTTCCATCCAGAAGACACTAACATCAAAGCTGGTAAGACAGCTTCTTTGTGCCCAAATAATCATCAGAAAGATCCAGTGCCATATATTAAATGGCTATAGGACTCCCTCTATGACTCAAGAAAGCCACCACATGCATCTACAGAAACCACAATCACTCAGTATTCAACCCAATACAATTTTCCTATGTAATATAAATATCCAGTGCTAGATGTTAAAACTACACCACCACTAGTGCACAAGAAAAGAGATTTCTGAACTTTATCAATACAAATGTTCCAGGACAATTAATCAGAGTTTACACTTGGAGGAACAACATCTTAGATATCGCCCTTATTAATATAGTCATATTGCACCATCATTTTCAGCATATCTTCATCACTTTTTAGGTATGACCATAAAGCTGTCTCATTCAAAATAAAATTTAAACCATAGACCCCTTCCACAGAAGGTACCTTTAGAAATTTCTCTAAGACAAACTTAATATGCAGAAATGTACACCACTTCACTATGCTAGCATGTAAGCAGCTGCATAGATGCAGCTATACTCAGTTTGAACAAGCAAAGGGCAAACGTCAGAAACAAATGCTCGTAATATCAACAAGTTGTACAATAAAAGGAAGAGCATTTTGACTAAAAGTAAGAAAAGTAATTCCCAAAATGATGCATACCTCCTCACTGAAATAAATGAACAACTCAGGAGCTTAATAAAATTCACCAAAGCCAAGTATAATGTAAAATAACCACCCAAGCCAATGACTGACACAAGTCCCTTTTTTAGTTATGTTCATAATCTCAGACCCACAGTTCAGCAATAATTTGAGAAGATTGAGAACAATGTTACCTACACTGAAGCTGAAGATACAGTTAACCTTGTGGATGATTAATTCAACTCAAACTTTACCCTTGTGTCTTCACTGTCTGTCCCACAAGATAAACCTGAAACCAACCTGCCTCCAGCTATCACATGAGATCAAGTCCTGAAAGCTCTATCAATAGCTAAAATACTGAATTGATGGGTGCTGACAATATCCGTGGATACATCTTAAATAGAATTAAGCATGGTTTAGCCACTTCCCTAACAACACTATTCAACCTCAGCTCCAATACAGGTTTTATACCAAGTGAATGGAGAATTACAGACCATAAATCTGACCTTGCTCATATGCAAAGCCATGGAAGGACTTGTAATACAACTAATAAATTAGGACACAGGGAGCCTCAAACCATTGGAACTCTCTCAGTTTGGATTCACTGAGGACAAGTTATGCCTGCTCTACTTGGTGGACCTTTTTCAAAACGTCACCAAAACAATGGGTGAAGGTAAAAGTACATTCTGCATCCACGATCTAGCCAAGGCTTTTGACACAATCCTCCACTAATTCATATCATAAAAAATAAATAAACTGGGAATAAACTCCTACATCCCCCACTTGATTGTCATCTGGTTGGCAGATAGGATGAATGAGATCAAAATGGGGGATTCTACCTCCACAAACGGACCAGTCACCAGTTGGGTCCCCCAGGGTTAGGTACTGGGGTTCCTAGGAGTATGTTGGAGAATGTTAACCATTACAGTGTCATTCTGAGCATGACACACAAGAAGTAACTTCATAAATGGACATACCTCCAGGAAGATGTGACCATTGCTTGCCTCTATTTTGTTAGCCTTTTGGTATAGTTCCTGCAAAGACCGAGGTATGCCAATGAGACCACTCCCACAGATTACTATTCAGGGTACCTTCAGCTTCATGGCGGACATTTAGTCTGCCTTTCATTGTATGTATTGCGAGGTGTCTACATTTATTTCTGAACATTGCTTTTCAATGTCACACTCAGAAGCATTCTGTCTGTGCTTACTCCTTTCCTTCGGGTCACTAAAACTTCATACCTAAGCATGACTATAAGCTAAAGTTATGTATCAGTTAATAGACTACCACAAAACATGGTGGTTTAGTAACAGTATGACCATACTGTATTTGTGAACAGTGACATAACAATGTATACTTCCTTTGAAAGATCATCTCTAATTCGGAATCAGAAAGTCAGACACTGAAAATAAAAATTCAGAGACTAGAAAAGGAGATCAAAATGAGTGAAAAAAGACTTCAAGATCTTTTGGACCCTTCTAAGGGGTACAATATATGCAAATGTTTTCACACTGACGTCTGGTCTGCTTGAAGGCAAAGGAGTTAGTGATGGAGATTATGAGAGCTGCTTCATTTCCAGTGCTGTGACATTACAGCTTTAAGTTGCTTTTCTTTTTTTAAGATAGATGCTGGGACACATTTGCAGCCCTTCCGGAGATTCATAATTTTCATTTGATTAAGGATTAAGGAAACATAATGCATCCCATGGCCATATTTGTCACGAAGATCAGTGCTCTTGCTGTGTGAGGCTGTTAATACTATTATTTTTATTTGACAGTTTAGATGCCTTTTCAGCAGGTTTCAAGCTTCTCGGACTAGTGACAAGACTGGTCTGGCAAGTTGCTTTTCACAGCTAGACCATTGTTAAGGGATGACTATGGACTAGTGCCAACTTATACATTAGAATAAATAATGCAGTACAGCATCTAATATCCAGATCTTTCCTGTTAGTTGAATTATTGGGCATGCATTGAAACATATACCAGTACTGCTAGTTTTGATACTTCAGTTGCTTTTCTTAATATTCATTGCAACTGCGTCAATAAAGCAAATCAAGTACCCATCTGAGAAACATGGTCTTATTTCTTGTGAAATCTTTGTTTATTCTGGATTGGGTGAAAATGCTGGTTTACCTTCACAATAGTGAAACACAGTGGTGCGATTGCTCATATGAGTGAATCGCAACCACGAAACTTACAACAGCGGCAGTTGTAAATGTTCGAAAATCAGCAAATTGAAAAGCCGATTTGCTGATTTTCGAACATTAATGTAAAAAAAAAAAACATTAATGTAAAAATGCCCCCTTGCATTCCCATGTGGGAGATGCGCCCCCCACACCCCCCTATTTTATTATTCTAATGCCGAGATCGCACTACAGTGGGGAAAGGAACCATTTTCCAATCCCCATTATAGTGCAATAAGCCCCAGTATGTCAAATGTGCAATGAGTGAATCTCACTGTGCATTTGCTCATTGCACATTCGAACCTTGTCCGTTCGACGTTTGCCAACTTTGCAAACTGCCTTTCGGAAAATTGATGTTTGCACTTGTGCAATACGCACATGTAAAGGTAAACCCAAAATGTCATCTTCCTTCATGTAACAACAACGCTTTGGTTTCACAAATGCCATTAGATATGAGAAGAAAGCATTACACCAGTTTTACTGGAGAAAAAACTTGTCCAGATAGAATCAAAGGTAGAGATAACAGGCATTGATGAGATGTTTATACTTTTCGAAAATGCAGCAAGTTCTCTTTATAAATATAAGCATTTTCAGCATAAAATAACTAAAAAAGCCTAAGTCACACTGGTAAAGTTATACTGGGAGAGAGTTTGTTGTTATTATCCCCTTTTGGTCAATCTGTGCTACCAAAGGCTTGATCAGTAACAATCACAGCCTTGCAGACTTTGGCACTAGTTTATGTTCACGTGACAAGATGACCATCATTTGTCTGGTTGGCCATGCTTTCCCGCTATATAAAATTCTTGTAGTAAACCTGCATTGTTATCATGTTGAACTAAGAGTAATTTCTAGGGGCACAGCCCCTTTCACCCTGTGTTGTGCAGTCTCTGGCCACAGCCCCCAATCACTTAGTTCACAAGATTATTCTTGGAATAAAGAGAATACTGGTTTTCAATAGCAATCTAGTGCCCCCCCCCCCATTTTTGGAGTTAGTACAAGCTTAAAGTTAGTAATCAAGAGTGTGGGGCTCTAAACTGGGGGTGCACAAGAGTACAACCTCCTGTATAGATTATTAAATTAATTGCCACTGCCTGTCTTCTTTTCCAGTACTATAAGATGATCCAGCAGTAAAGTGAAGATGATCAGTTAGTTAGCAGGAAGTTCACCATAGGAGAATCATTACAGATCCCTGAAATTTGCTGCAGGCCTGTCATTCTAGTTCATTCTGGGCATTCTCCTTTCTAAGTCAAAGCCCCTTTATTCACTTTAGACACAGATGCCAATTAACTTGTGGTTAGAGTATACATCATTCCATATGTGAGACCATTGGCAATCCATTCAGTCTGACCAATGACAGATAGACTATTGGTTGGTTACCAGGTACTGATGTTGACTGCGTCCTAGTCCAGAAGGTGCTTCTGTTGACTTCACCCATCTAGTACTGTGTACATGTGCCTTAGGTCTCAACTAGCCACCTCTGGTATTTTTCTATCCTACATGGCTAGTCATTAATTAATCTGTAGACCGAAGCCTTGAAAAGGCAGTGTACCCTATTTCATGTCCTAATTGTTTCTCTTCAGTCACCAACAACTTGCCACCAGTGCCAGCGTGGATGTTTTTTCTGTCTTAACACAAGCTTCTTCTGTACTTATGCTTCTTACATCACTGTTAACACTGTCCACCCTTATGACATCAATTCTGCCATCTGCCCTCAGGCTTCAGCCATCCCACCCCACCCCATAACAGCAATCATCATATTGATCCCTAGTGTTCCAGCTCTCTTATTTGGTAAGAACATTCTATAGCCAGTTTCATCACCCACTCAAGAGGTATAATCCAAAGTCCTCCACTTTTCTGTTCATCCTCATGAAGGAAAGATTGTTCCACAGTGGACTTGTAAGTCTGACTTACGATCATCAGTTTTGAAGTTAGGGCAGCTTCTATTAATGCCAGACTGATTCCCTAAATGATGATTTAGATGGATGATGTTTCATGATTTCTGTCATCCATAGCATAAATACATAGAAAATCCTCGCATGTTAGGCAGGTGCACTAGGCCAAAACACGTAGCACAAAATCAAAAACAAAAGTGGCCAGCACCTACAGAGTGACAAACATGATTTATTCCTGATGGCAGCAAGTAAAATAATCACATCAGACCGGTTTCGGCAATTTTGCCTTCATAAACACAAATGCCACATATTTATACACTAGCAAACAATCCTAATTAAACATTTAAACTCATAGCCATCCCAAAGCCATATAGTTACACACTCACTAAAAATGACCAAAGGACATAATTCACAATATTTCGGTTTTATAAATGGTCATTTAGACTTGGGGAAAAAAGAGCCCCCCAATCTAATAATCCAGCTCTTTTCTTTATCATTTAAAATGCCACGACTTCTAGCTAAAGTGAAAGATAGCAGTATTGTGGTTACAAACATGTCTGTACAGCGCATTAGTCATACATTTGTTCCTGATATCACTCAGGTGCCCAGATATTCTAGTTCTGAGGGGTAGGCCAACTACATACGACACACCAGTACAAACATTATTAAGTGGGGGGCTTCACCCCTGCACTCCCAATATACTTACTCCAAGATCACACTACAGTGGGGAAAAGGGTAAATTCACAGCGATGGCCAACCAATGTTTTTCCCCTAAGAAAAAATCGGTGCTCTGGTCATTCAGTTACCTTGGAGTTAGACACATATGTGTCGATGAAATGGTGTTCGGATTTCTGCCAACTTGATTTGCTAATATAGACCCATGATCAAAGGCTAGATTGCTGGTCCCTGCCTACTGGGTCAACTCTAAGGTGTGTGTTGTCAATATAATAGCTTTCAGTGGTGGATGACTTCCTAAGGGATACTATTATCTATTTCTTGGCATTTAGTTTTAGTCCATAGCTCTGACACCAGTTGTTTGTCTGTGTCAGACCTTCCTGGAGAACATCTGTGTAGGTGCAGGATTCAATGACAGCTCCTAATGCAAATTTAGTCAGCCAAAGACCATTGACATTGGCCTTGACTTCAGAGAAGTAAATGCCAAAAAGGAGCAGTCCAAGGACCAATCTCTGAGGGACTCCACTTGTGACTGGCCTCTATGTAGAGGACTCCCCAATTCTAACAGTTGGCTATCCACTGGGTGACATACAGGTTTGTACCTAACCTCTTGAGTTTGTCAACACTGCCTGAGTGGAGTATTGTGTCAAATGCCTTGGCCAGTTCAAGGTAGGCATTGTGAACCATTTTGCCCTCATTCATTGCTTTGGTGACCTTCTCAGCATGACCTGCCCTTGCTGAATCCAAATTGGGTTGGGTCCAGTATCTGGAGGTTTACTATATCATCATTCATCATTTCCATGACTATGACAGGCCTGGTTTCTTATGACATTGCCAGCTATTTTTCTATATGAATGTGTCCCTTCGACCATGCCAGCCATAATGTCCATCAGTCTATGTCAGACTATGCAGACGTGGTTCCTTATGACTGTATCAGTCATGACAGTTCTGGTAGCAGCACTGATTGAAACATATTTATAGTTTAATGACCGAGGGTCCATAGAGTCACAAAAACATAATTATGATATATTACCAAATTAACCCAACAATTACAACCAAAATACTGGATGTATAAATGCTATTACTGGGAAAGGTTAGAGTACCTCAAGGTAGCAGTATAAAACTTGAAAACCAAAGCTTGTGGAACTGCCAAAATAGCAAGATATCTTATCATATTGTAAAGTAAAGCTAAGGGTTCTTCTTATTAAATTTAGAGTGGCTAAGAATCTGGATGTTTAGAATAGTTAAGTCATGTGAAGCCTTAAAACGGGAGAAGGGTTCTACAGATGGATTATGTGACTTTTGAAATTTGTGAATATGTTTTAGGACAAGAAATATTTGTAATAGACCAGTTGTAATTTTCCTCCATAATAATATTATAATTGAGGGGAGAGGTACTGATATTTGAACTGAAATCAATCTAATGAGAAGAAAGGGGGGACCTATATCTTTGATATTCTGTAAGGCCTTCAAAGATACCAACACAGGGGGGTATAATGTGCTTAAACCTGAACTCTGTCCTACATCCATCCCCATAAAGGACTCACATCAATGTGAGTGACTTATTAGAAAATGCTAAAATAACCTCTTCTGCCAATCTGTTTAACTGATTACAGGAAGAGGTGAGACTTGAGAAGAAACAATATCGGCTGGGAAGAAAGACCCTCTGAGAAGTAAAAATGTTCTGCCTCTTTTCCAAGGAAACCTGCAGTTCAAGTTCCTCTACCTCTAGTACAACTTTGGGGACTACAGACATCTTATCCAACATCTGTAAGGATGAAGTTGCCTTTTTACTTATCAGCTCAGTTGACACTAACATCAGATGAGGCTGGGAAGGCATGGATATGATTTGTTTCAGTCTTCTGTCACTGGGAGTCAGCAGAGCTAATGGAAGAGCCTTAATACTTTTATTTTCTTTACTTTTGTTAACTAGGTTAATTCGTCTAGGCTTGTGGCCTGTTTTCACAAATGATCTGAGGTAGTATTTATGCAGTGGGGGAAATTTGGTTTACAATGTTTGATTATTGCCTTTAACTTTACAAAGCTATAAACACCTCTTGCCAATGGGATCTCACAGAGCCCACAGTACTGCACTGCAGTGTCAGTCAAATAACATAAGTCCAAGCACATGGTATAATGCCCCCCCCCCCCCGATCATCCTGTCATCAAAGACAGGTGTGACACCTGTTAAGCCGCTGGAAGTTACAAATGGAGAAGTTCCAGAAACAATAAAGAGGAGACTTTGTTCTTGATATATTCCACTGTCTTTTTAAATAACTTCTTTTAACTTTTATTCCCACTTTATGTACTAAATTGAACCCATCCCTGTTTGTCAACTAAATTATTTATGAATTTGCTTACTTCCATAGCAAAAATATTACAATCAGAACAGGTTATAATAAACCAAAGTAAAATAAAAGGGACAGTAATGGAAAAATACAACATATTTGTGCAGAGAATCTGGATGTTTTAGATAGTTAAGTCCTGCGAAGCCTTAAGGGGGGGGGGGGTCTACAGATGGATTAATTCAACACACTTTTCACAGTGAGTCCCATAACTATAAACTGTTAAAGTGTTTCTGAATATATAGAGTGCGCACAAAATATGTACTAAACTATAATTATGTTTTTGCAATTGTGTGCATTGTTTTCTTGTTATTAGATGAATTTTATGCACTTGATACTGTGCATACTGCATTGTTTTTGCTACATGCTTTCTGTTCAGAAATGTATAAAAGTTTTCAGGGAACGCAGTCTCATGTCACTGAGAAAAGCACAACTTTCATTTTTACATTTCTTTTTATTTCCCATTTTAGATTCCACAATCTCTGAGATAACTGGCTAGAAAACAACATAACTGCTGTATAGTAAGTATATTATGTTTATTTTTTATGTTATAGTATACCACAGAGCTGAATTGCCCATACTTTTGCATAAATTCCCCCTTTGACGTCTTTCTCACCTCCATTCCCCCCTTGATATGTACAGCAAAGTTCAGCAGTTCCATCAGAATGAGAATTCTTTAGCAGGGGTTTCAGTGTGATAGCACTCCTCAGGGTTTATGATGTAAATGGAAGTAAAAAAAAGCATGAACCATTTTTGAAGGACTTGAACTTTCTGCTTAATACATCAAATGGGTGGACATGCAGAATATTTAGTAGGTTTTTAGTTTCCAATTGCTGTTTCACTTTCTTGTTCGTGCAAACTGATGATCTTGATAAACTCCCCCATGTATGACCTAAGGCCCTCTTACAGTGTATTTCTTTTCTGAAGATTCCTTAAATAGTCTGTATTTCCCTGGAGTGTGGTATAACCCTGTTGATAAACAAAATCATAGAGTAAGGATTGATATGCACATCGAACCTATAACAGCAAAAGAGGTATTGTTTTAGTTTCTGACATGGAAAGAAGGCAGAAGCAGTTAGGAATACACAGTGCAAATGAGAAGCAGTATTTGATTGTGATGTTTTACCTTGATATATTCTTTCAGAAGTAGTCTGAATAGTAATAAAAGGCAGAGGCAGTGGAAAAGGAAGCAATGTATACATAAGAAATGTTTTGTTATTTATAGTCTAGTTACTACACTGATATACATGAATGTGACTCTCCCCCTGCCATAGAGGGATAAAGTCCTGACTATGAACTATCTGGCCTAGGTTTATCTGGTTACTCGGATGCCAGACGTGTTGGCAGGGGACAGAGAGAGAGAGAGAGAGATAAAGAGAGAGAGAAGACTGTTGAGGCAGAACCTGCTTGTTTGGGTGTAGGGTTCGGAGCCACATACCCTGAGTGTGGATTCTTTAGTAAAATCTCTGGTGGAGAACAGGGTTTACTGGATGAGCTTTGCTTACAGGGGGGCGGGGTGCTGAGAGGTTTCTTCTTGCAGGAGCTGGAGACAGTCTCCTCCAAGCATTTATCGTATGTCAGATCTTGTAATATTGCAGTCAGGGGAACTGGTAAGGTCTAACAGAAAAAAAAAAAGCCGACACAATCCTTTGAGTAAGATGACAGCACAACTCCTGGAGTGTGACCCTTGTGGCTGCTGAAATAAATAAGCTTTAGAGATTTTGCCTCCTGGTTTAATTAACAAGTTGACTGGATGGGCAGGAAGGAGGCTTGATAGCCAATAGAGACTGAAGACAAAAAAAAAATCAGCCATGTAAAATCCTACAAAACAAGCAAATAAATCAGCCATGTAAAATCCTGCAAAACAAGCAAAACCAGTGAGACGCCACTGCTGCAAGTGATACTTGGGGGTCAAACTTGGTAACATTTTATTCTTTATGATTAGGAATACTTAAAGGATATAATGCCCGCAGACAAATATCTTCATACAGGTAATTTTCATAGCTGTTCAGGATGGAGAGTGTATAACTTGACACTATAGAAAGACATTATTTTTTTTAGGCTGCCAAGTTTACGAGAGAGACAATGCTGAAGTTAAAGAAGAGGTGCAGTGAACTGGAGGAGAGATAAGATACACTTGAATTTAGAATGAATGGGCTTATAGACTACATTTAAGTTTATTTATTTAACTTCACTAGGCCATTGGCCTTTTTTCAAGGGGGCAGACCAAAGGTGGTGTTCATAATGACTAGGGTAAATTTGTCCAGAACACCAGGGCACTTTTTGATAAGTGTCATTGCATCTTTTATATCCACCTGAGCTACCACCAGCTCAGGCAGATGGGGCCTTGATTTAATGTCTCATCCAAAGGATTGTCATATGTTGACCTGTAAATGCATTTTAATTGCTGGCTGTAAATACCTATCCTGGCTGCAAGGTGGTTAGTTATCTGAGAAGAGTTAAACACAGATGGGATGTGTCTTCATTCTTCATCTGTGGGCAGGGATTAAATTTAGTGCAATAACTACCCTTTATCAGAACAAAGGGGTGGGTTCATGGACAGTTGGAAGAGGAAAACAAATGTCTCCAAGCCACATGTCAATGTATGTACAGCTCATGATGTTATAAATGTGTTTATACATCTTGCATGTCACATAAAACAGGTTTTCCAATTAACTATGTTGACCACACCACAGCTTCAACCTGCATGGTATTCCTCCATAATAGTTTGTCTCTGCCCTTTGATATTTACAAATTATTATTTACAAAGGTTATCTCTTCCTGAAGGAGGGCCCACTTGGAAGGGATACTCCACTGACATATAGGCTAACATGAATGGAATGGGGTGGCATTATCCTCTTTGGTCAAGAGAAATAACCCATGATCCCCTAAAAAACAGACTGAGATATTTTTTTCCTCTTTATCTTGCTAAATTTGAGTTTGTGTTTGCAATTCTTTCCAGTCATGTTTTTACTCACTGACCTATAGCTTCTGAAAAAAGTATAGTACCTTTGGTAACCTCCCTTGTTTAAGTATGATGCTGGGCTCACCTGATTGTTTGTCGTGTATATTTCTGCATACCAGTAGCCTTTTCCTTATTGTATATTTATTATTCATATATTATCCCTCTTATTTTTTTATTCTGCTCACCCAGTTTTGTAAAGACAGAGTCTCTGTCTGTGATGCTGTTGACCTGGCTGATAGCTTGTGGGTATTTGTGTATAGGACTGAGCGCCCCTACATTCTGGGGGGTAAGACATAGCTAGTTGCTGTACCATGTGGGTTTGTTTTAGGAAATCAAGGAGGTCAAACAGTAGGGCAGTAACAGCAAGGACATGAGCAAACATCCCTGAGTCTGAGGTGCATTACTGGCTTCCCTATACGTGATCAGTCACCATTTTATTAGGTTCTGACTTCCCAAACACAACTAGGCAAAATATGTGTTGATCATAAGTCGCATCTTTGACGTGCATGAATGCAGGATGGCTGTTTGTGGGAGAACACTGTCCGTTGTTTTTGGAGAGTATATTTTTTGCTGTTGTTGGATAGCCATTGAGTTAGTATATACATTACTTAAAGGAGTTAGTATATATATAACTTAGGGAGGTATTGAGACTTGTCCCCTACCCTGGGGGTGCCAAAGGGGTTATATCTGTACACAATTATTTTTTAGATCTGTACAGGTGGATTTTAGGTGCATGAAGTACTCAATCAGTTGTGATCGACCAGTTTTCTTGTAGAGCCCTTGGGTCCGAGTCATTCATATAGGAAGTGCACTAACATCACTGCACAACTGTCTATATGCTGGCACATATTTTAGAAAAAAAAACTCTGCTCCAAGAATGCCACACTTGGGGGAAGGCCTGGAATTCATTTTCATGGCCTCTAGTGATATATAGCAATCTTCCCATTAGAAAGATGGTTCTGGTTTTAAGGGTAATTAGTCTGAGGGGTGGTGGTAAGGAGAAAGGTGAAGGGTACCAAGATATGATCAGTACGTCAGAGCTGTAGGACATGAACCCATATTATCTTACTATTATATCTAATTATTTCTGCATCGTTATTCCTCAGGAATGATGCCACCATATAATTATTCTGCTGCAAGTTATAACTTGTTATTTATTTATCATGAGGCAGACAGGTGAAACAAGATAACCTTGCATGGACACTTTCTTGTGCAGTACTTGTTTAGTTGAATCTTGTGAGTCCTAGACAACTTACAAATCAGCATAATGTGATACATTGGCTATAGGTTTTCACTCCATGACTTTGGTTTTGAAGAGTTTAAGTTTTTTTAGATGTTTGGAGTTTATGATAGATAATATTTAAAGAGAGGGTGGAGGAATCTAAAGAGTTATTGGATTTGGGTTCTGATCTTAATGGCTGATTCACAGTAAATGGGGGGAGGATAATGTTTCTTGTGAAGCATATTGTAGGTAAAGATGATTGCAGGAGTGTGGCCCTGCTTTTTTCAGGAGTTGAAAAGAGTTATGTAGCATTTTGCACTTAATTAGGGCACTCAGTGGAGCTTAGACCAAACCAGTTGAATGGTATTTGTAGACCAAACCAATCAATTTTATTTTGAAGTATCTGTAAATGATGAACATTTTATGAAGAACTTTGGAAGTTTTACAGTTGTACAAGACCATTCCTCGAAATACTACCTCATCAATCTGAATTAATTGATTGTGAAAGGTGAATTCCTTTTTAGGGAGGTGCAAAGTTTTGAAGTGGCCATGCAGAGATAAGGAGTGTGAGGGGGCTATCTCTGTTGTTGAAGAAAAGTTGTGTATGCATTGGAGTGATAATTCAGATGTCTTGCTGAGAAATTATAATTATAAGTATACTGACTGATATGCTGACCTATAACCTGGACTCTGATGTTAATATGAGAATATGAGCAGACAGTAGTCCAACATAAAAACACTTTCTTCTATCATAGCCATGTTTAACCTCTTTAGAGAATACTAATGAATGCCGTAGATTTCTTAAGCAGTTTCCCAGTGTTTGTTAAAGTTTGTTTAGTTAAGCAGAGAAATCCTATAATGTTAAACTCATGTACTGTGACTGTTTTGTATATAAAGCTGGAAGAGCTGATTGTGCAGTTTGGTGGACATTGTTTGATTTGGGAGATTATGCTTAAGTCTTCCTGAGATTTATAGTTGCTTATTTCCTTGCAAAAAGTCATGGCCAGCACATTGAGTTTAAGATAAACCAACGTGATATTTCATTTATTTATTTAAATAAAATATCACGTTGGTTTATCTTACCCTCGATGTGCTGGCTATGACTTTTTGAATGGTACATGGTTTTGCCTTGCACTGCCGTACCTGCAGGTTCTGCTATTTGGTTTGCTTATTTCCTTGAGAATAAGGAGTGAACCTTACTGATATCAGAACCCCAAGTCATTTGGGGAAATGTGAAATGATCTGGCCCTATCCATAAAATGACATCAAGAAAACTATCATGTTTTTTCTGGATTGTCAAGGACTGATGATATGTCAGTAGGGAGAAACATGATATTAAAGGAAGTCTCCTAAGAGCTATTTAATGTTGACATTTGTCAGATATAAGAACCCCTTTAGGATGTCAGTAACCAGTGGCGTTCAGTAGGGATCTGTGCTGGGACCTGTGCTGTTCGGCATCTACTTCACACATCTGCACTTATCAAACAAGGACGTTTGGTTAACAAAGTTCAGAGGTTATTGTAATCTGGCAGTTGACATCAAGCCTCCGTCTGGCATACATACACTCTAACAGGGGCTTACATTTGTAATAACTGATAAGCTAAACCTGGGCTGAGACTCAATGCCAAAAAGTGCAAAATTTTAGCATTTGGCAAGCATGCGCTATCTCCAGGTTATAACATAAATAACACACCACTGCAAAATGAAAAGGTCATGAGAGACTTGGGCACTTGGGTGGACAGCTCCCTTACATGTGGTGATCACTTTGCAATGGTGGTTAGAAAATCCTTTACCTTGCACAGCTCATGGTAAACAGTATCTCTTTCTGATCAAAAGATGTGCTCACCTCCTTGTACTCTGCATTGATTAGACCCATCACTGAGTACAATGCCCTCTTTGGGGTGTACATTGCTAAGCATCTGAAGCAATTGGAAAGACCCCAGAGGTTTCTTAATAAAAAGATCATGGGCTTAAAAGCTCTGAACTCCTAAGAAACATTGGAAGCTTTAGCCATATACTCAATTTCATATATCCTTAGGGGTGACATGTTTCTTGCTTATAGGGCTATAAGGGATACAATATCCAAGGATTCTTATACCTCAGCATTCCAGCTAATACTAGGGACAGAGATCTAAATTTACTCCAACAAATAAAATAAATAGAAGATATAGATATGTCATATTGTATCTATCACTTCTCTGGAGCAAATATCTTTTACAAATTAAGCAATGTGTCACAGTGTCTGCCTTTAAAAGGATACTGGCCAACAGGACAGGTGCTGATAAATTCATCCCTGGTATGACTGGCCTGGGCCTTCTTGAAACGAGGCAAAGCCAAAGGTTGAGTACTGGCAAGGCCGAAATGGCCTGGTGGCTCAGTTGCCATGTAACTCATAAAGTCCTTGTCTGGGAAGGGGAAATGTATAGTAGCCATGACTGTCTACATTTAAGGACTGGCAAAAAATGAATTTATAATGACTGCATGTTTCTCATTTTAGCAGACTACTAGCAGATCCAGAGGTTTGCAGTGTGGAACAGCTGAAGATGAAGCTACCAGAATATTGTGAAGAGGTGACTGAGTTGCTTTCACATCTCTCAATGTTAGGGTTTGTACTTCTTTATGTTTTTGTCATTTTTATGCAAATGAAACTGAGTAAAAATGTTTTTGTAATTTCATAAAGTTCATATTACTATCTCTACATTCAGGTAAGATGTTTAGATTTTACAAGAACAAATATTTGGTTTTTCAACCTGATGATCTTAATCTAGAAATGGCTAGACTTAATCAGAGCTAAATATTTTGCAGATTAAGCAGGGTCTGATTTTAGTTTCTCAAGACACGTAAGCCGCGGTGGTGCAGCGGTAGCATTGTTGCCTCACAACAAGAGATTCTCCCATTCGATTCTAGGCTGGAGTGCCTTCTGTGTGGAGTCTGCATGTCCCCCCCCGCAGTTGAGTGGCCTTTGAAAGACATGCGTAGAATGGGCGTGCCTTTGTTGAAGGTTGGGTGTCGAGCTGGCACCTTGACACCCGTAAAAAAATCTACTGCCAATCATTAGCAGACCGGAGTTCCGCTGTGGTGACCTCTAACCATGAAAAAGCTGAAAAAAGAACAAAACAAGTGTCAACAAGACACGTTTAAGGAGAACACATATCCAGCTTAGTGAGTCAGAGTAAGATTCCACACTTCTTAGGTCATCTCTTACAGACATGCTAACACCAT
The DNA here is from genome assembly GCF_019279795.1 of Protopterus annectens. Lineage (NCBI taxonomy): Eukaryota > Metazoa > Chordata > Ceratodontiformes > Protopteridae > Protopterus > Protopterus annectens. The sequence continues at coordinate 1,105,170,807 of NC_056743.1, forward strand.
GGTCACCTCAGCTTTCACTGAACACGCTTTCCACAAGCCCCATAAAAAAATCAACAAATGTAGACCAGGCTAGACTCCAGATCTGTCACAGTTTTAATGCTACTGCCAGTCAGGATGAACACTGAAAGTACTCATTTTGTCCCTTAATAAGCCTTGACCTGTATATGCATGAATGATCCTACTAAAGGGACTGCTTTGCCCTTGTCAGTCTTTATGTGGAACTGAGGTTTGAATCCATTCAGGTTTAGGGACAGCTTCTATACCACAGATATAACGAAATCCCCAACTAGTTTCTGAACTCTTCCAATGGATGTGTAAAACATGGTTTACTCTCTCGTGCCAAAGTACTGCAGGCTCACTGGAGATGTTGTATTGAAATGACTCCCTATTGTAACTCTGAGATTTGTTAAGTGTAAGCCACAGAATTGTGAAAAAAAATCTACGACTACATGAGAACAACAAATGTCAAACATTGCTGTTCTCCACACCCCTTAACTTATAAATACCGACACTGAGATCACCATGCTACAGATAGAAGCAAAAACTCCAAGATGTGGTGATCTTGGACTTAGTAAATGTAAGCCTCCATTTTTCCTTTTTCAGTTTCACTATTCCGGGACTTGCACTAATGATTCTCAGAACATCAAATGGTTGCCTAGTGAAATCCATGACTACTTTGTGAGATCTGCAAATGTATGTAGTATAATACATAGCTTATACTTCCATGCCTATGGACTGCACTTTTACCACTGATATTACAAAAATCCCTAACTACTTTCTGTGTTCTGCAGACAGATGTAGTGTAGAGCACGGTGTGTAGTCTCATGTTTAAGTGCTGAAGGTCCAACAGAAATGACTTTAGGGTGGAGTGTTCCACCAGGATACTGGGAATGGCTAAATAAGATGCTTCTGTTTTTTTTTTTTTTTTGGGGGGGGATCAGCAGATGCTATTTATAAAAAATAATCTGTATTTTTGGTTCATCCTAAAGGGTAAGTCTGTGGTGCCCCTATAACCTTTTATACTGAAGTCTGTACATTTGAGGTTTCTTCTAGTCATAAGAGAAATCTTTCTGGAATTGTTTGAACTACCATAATAAGATGATTTAGGTAGAGCATGGTTAGTGAACCCAAAGTATTTATCATGTTCTTTGATTGCTGTAGCATTTGGGCTGGATGTTCATGGCCAATGATAAAAATACTGCCTGTACCACAAATAACACCATCCTATACCCACATGTAACATCATCCCATACCCTCATGTAGTACCATCCCTTGTATTTATTTATGTTATTATTTTTTTTACTTTATCCTTTGTTGACCAGGCTAGTCCTACTAGGCTAGTGCCTCTTTTGAGCAGAGACCTGAGGTGGTATTTATACTATTATATCTGTATGTAACATATTCCTGTAACTGTATGTAAACCCATACTGTGCTGGCATGTAATACTATATACTTTGTGTAATCCTGTAATGCAACACACACAATCCTTTATCAATGTATAACACCATGGTGTACCTGTGGATTCACTTTATATGCTCAAAATCCTGAAATATTGAATTTCAGAATCTTAAGCCCATAAAGTAGAAAAGCTAAAACATCGAACACCCAGAAGCGCGAAATTCAAAATCGCAACTTCTATACTACACACACACCACACAGATACACATTCACATACACACACCTTCCTCCCAACAAACAAACACACAACCCAATCCTATGTACAAGAAGGGGGGCAAGCCCCCCCACCCACCCCCACACACACCCCTACTTAAATATACTAACTCCAAGGTTGCACTACATACACAAACACATGAACCACCACACAAGCTACATCACCCTTGCACACACACATACACACACACACACACACACACACACACATACACCACAGTAACAAAACACACTAACACACACTATAGCCCCTACCCAAAACTCTTAAAACATAAACACTTACCTGAATCCATGAATGCAGCACAACACCATAACCACTAATTCAACATCTCCAAAATGCAAGATTTTGAATTTCGCACTTCTGGGTGTTCGATGTTTTAGCCTTTCCACTTTATGGGCTCGAGATTCTGAAATGCAATATTTCAGGATTTCGAGCATATAAAGTGAATCCATACCTGTATATAATAGCATCCCGTATATAATGCCATTCTGTACTATATGTGATATCATCTTGTACCCAAAAGTAATAGTGCTCTGTGCCGGATCCCATTCACTTTATCGAATTTTTTCAAGTTCAAACATCATATGGTCAAAACCCTATGTTTGAACTTGTAAAACTTTGAACGTTTCAATGGAGATCTCCATAAGGGAAGCTTTCCCTTTCCTGCAATGTAATGCGATCTCAGAGTTGGTATATTTAAGTAGCGGGGGGTGCACCCCCATGCGAGGGGTGCAGGGGGGCTTGCTCCCCTGCTTACAACCTTAAGGTAATTTTTTGTGTTTTTTTATATTACATTTTTGAACTTTTAAAGTTCGAACATATGGTGTCGACCATATGGTGTTCGAACTTTTAAAAGTTCGACAACGTGATATAGACCCCTCTGTGCCTACGTGTAATACCATTCTGTACCACCATTTAACAACATTCCATACTGCTTGTTATATATTCCTGTGCCAGCGTGTTACACCCTCCGATATCTTATTGTACACATAACACCAATCTGTGCCTGTACTACCATGCTGTACATAATATTATCCTGAACCCATAATATAATTCTGTGCCAGTATATAATACTATCCTCTACCAACAGTCAACACCATCCAATACCCACATGAAATACCATCCTGCACCTGCATGTAACATCATCTTGTACCCCATGTAACACCACCCTATAACCATATGTAACATCATTCTGTACTCACATGTAATACTGTTCTGTTCTTACACAACTGTACTGTATCTGCATGTAAGACCAACTTGTTACCAGTTCGTAACATCATCCTGTACTCATTATAACTCCATCCTATGCTTGGATGTGACACAATCTTGTATCTGCATGTAGCACCATACTGTACCTGCATGTACTACCTCTCAGCTGTATAGATTTTCACAGACTGTCCAGATTTTTGCCTCATATTTTTGGTCTGTTCCTTATAAAAATTGTGTTTTTTGACAATTGACTGAGATGATCTAAGGATTAAAGTCACTAAATAATAACACGCATTTGAGTTTCAGACTTCATATCCTTCAGAAAATACATGCTAACACAAATCCTGTTATTCTAGCAAGTTTTTAACTTTATAGGAGGAATATTTAAAATGTGTCCCTATTTTCTGGGCCTTTGTCCTCCCATTATGTCAGGCTTTGTCCAGATTTCCTGTGCTAAGAGGTTGGGAGGTATGCATCTTGTACCTGCATGTCCCATCATCCAGTTCCCACATGTAATGCCAGGTATTATCTGCATGTAACACTAACTGTACCCACATTCAATACCATATTATGCCCACATGTAGCACCATCCTGTATCCATGTGTAGCACCATCATATAACTGCATGTAGTATCATGCTGTACCCATATATAATACCATCCTATACCATCCCACATATAAAACCATTCTGAACCAGCATGTAACACCTTCCTGTACCCACATGGAATAACATCCTGTGGCTGCATGTAATACTATATCTTCCCCACATGTAACACCATGTTGTACTCATTTCTAATACCAACCTTGCTTTTCCTCATGTATAACACTGTCTTATATCTAATTAACAAAATGTCCTGTATCAATATGCAGCACCATCCTGTATTCACATGTAACATTATCCTTCATCCAAGACCCATGTGTAACACTATACCATACCCACGTGTAACACCATTTTATGCACATGTATAACACCATCATATGCCTGCATATGACACCATCCTGTATTCACATGGAATGACATATTGTACCCACATGTAGCACTATGTCTTAGTGACATGTAGCACCATCCTTTTCCCATGTATAACATCATTGCTTCCACATATGCAATACCATCACATACACACTTTTAACAGCATGCTGTGACAACACATACCACCTTGTATACAGGAGTAACACCATTCTGTTTCTACATGTAATACCATTCTGCACCATAAGTAGCACCATCTTCTACCCACTTATAACACCATCCTGTGCCCAAGTGTAACACCATCCTTTACCTACATCATCCTGTATTCATGCATACCAATATCCTGCACCCACATGTAACACCATCCTGCATCAATGTGTAACACTGTTCTCTACCCATGTTTTACACCATCCTGTACCCATGAGTAACATAATCTTGTATCTATATGCAACACTTTCCTGTACCCATGCATAGCACCCTTCTGTATCTATGTTTGGCACTATCCATTACCTATATGTAACACCATCCTTTACCCACAAGTAATACAATTGTTTAAACACATGTTATCATTCTGTACCCATGTATAATGCCATTCTGTATCCTTGTTTAGCACCATCCTGTACACGTGTAACACCATACTATATCCATGTGTAAAATCATACTGTATCCATGTTTTACACCATACTGTATCCTTATGTAACACCATCCTGTATCCCTATGTAACACCATCCTGTACCCATGTGCAATACCATCCTGTATTCATGTGTAAAACCATCCTGTATCCATGTTTTACACCATCCTGTACACATGTATAGCACCATTCTGTAGCCATGTGTAACACAATTCTGTATCTATGATTTACACCATTCTGTAGCCATTTGTAACACAATTCTGTATCTATGATTTACACCATTCTGTAGCCATGTGTAACACAATTCTGTAGCTATGATTTACACCATTCTGTAGCCATGTGTAACACAATTCTGTATCTATGATTTACACCATTCTGTAGCCATGTGTAACACCATTCTGTATCTATGATTTACACTATTCTGTAGCCATGTGTAATACCATCTTTTACCCACATGTAATACAATTCTTTATATATATATATATATATATATATATATATATATATATATATATATATATAGATATATATAGATATATATATAGATATATATATATAGTTACCAGTCTGTACCCATGTGTCAAACCATCCTGTTACCAGATATAACACTATCCTTTAGACATGTATAATGTCATCTGATGCCAATGTGTAACATCATCCCTTATTCATGTATAACAATATCCTGTGCCCAGATGTAACATCATCCTGTATTCATGTGTAACACAATTCTATATCTATGTTTTATACCATCCTTTACCTATGCATAACACCATCCTGTATCACTGTGTATGACCATCTGGTGGCCATATGTAACACCATCCTTTACCTACATATGAAACCATTTTTATACACGTTACCATTCTGAACCCATGTGTAACAATATCCTGTACCATTGTTTTACACCATCTTGTACACATATGAGCCATTCTGTATCCTTGTTAACACCACGCTGAATCCATGTTTTACAACATCCTGTATCCCTATGTAACACCATCCTGTATTCATGTGTAATACAATCCTGTATCTATGTTTTGCACCATCTTGTACAGATGTAACACCTTTCTGCAGCTATGATTTACACCATCCTGTACCTATATGTAAAACCATTCTTTACCCGCATGTAACACAGCTTTTTATGTATGTGTTGCCATTCTGTACCCATGTGTAAAACCATCCTGTTCTAAGATATAACACCATCCTATTGACGTGTATAACACCATGTGGTGCCTACATGTAACATCATACTGTATTCATGTATAACACTATCCTATGCTTACATGTAACACCATTCTGTACCCACGTGTAACCATCCTGTATCCACATGTAACACCATCCTTTACACATGTGTAGCACAACCTTGCATGCTGTTGTATCACACTCCTGTACCCACATGTTACACCATCCTTTCCCTACATGAAATGCCTTCCTGCATCCAGATTGTTCCTGTCATGACTCCCATGCTGTATAAGAAGTGTTGTCATTTTTAATTTGTACTTGTGATGGAATGATGGTCCATCACATCCAGACCATTTACGTGTTATCACCACAGTGACTTCTATCACACAGTACCAGCTGACCCTACCATGAGGCTTCACCTTCTCTGTGAATTCCTTTGTAAACACAGTTATAGAAGATACATGATACCTCATCAGTCCTTGTGTGCATATTTTTTGGATGTTTTGCTTAGACAAGGTTTACTAGACCTTTCAGAATCACAGTTAGAGGTCTGGCCTGGACACCTGCGACTTGTTTTTATATTTGCCTGTCTTTTGTTTGGCATGACTAAGAATTACAAGACGTGTATGTGTCCAAGAATTGTTGAAGCCACTTTTATTGCCGGAGTTTCTGTTAACAACAAATTATGGGGAATCAGACTTAACTAAAGCATGGGATCTTTTCTCAGATAATATCCATATTCATCTTCTTCTCCGTCTTCCTCCATTTAGGAACACTTTCTTTACTGCTTTTCTTAATGTTGAGTTTTTTTTTCTGTTATAGCAGATCCTTATTTGTGGTGCTTATGAACCTTGACTCCAGATGATTGTCACTGACCCCCATCCCATGTGCAAAAATGGGAAAAGGGGTGGTGGATGGATGAATGGACAAATCTCCCCAGGCCTCTCCTGAAAAGGGATAATACCTAAATGGACCTTCCTGACCAAGAAAAGCAAATAAATAAATAAAAAATATAGAAATTATACATAAGCCTGTTATGTGATCACTGTACATTAGGCTAAAGGAATATGAAACCAATCCTCCTTAGACATTCTTACCTCATTTATTTGTCATATGCCTATATGAAAATATTTACTTATTTAACTCACTTTTATAAAGAAATAAACAACTGTATCCATGTGAGGCATGATATGATAGAAAAGTCTGCAGCAGAAATAAACAGAAGAGTTAAAAATCAACAAATCATTCAACCAGAAACAGCATAAAAAGCCTTCCAATTTAACCAAAGTCACCTCAACAGTTTTGACTTCATCTTCACCCAGAAAGAGCTCACTAAAACAATCAAAAGAAGTAGACTTCCATGCATGGTAAAACTTGCCATCAAGATAGATAACAATAAAAAGCCTTATGCAACCATTTCCAGAAAAAGAAAAGGAAAAAGGGAAGAAACAAGAATGTAATGTGCCAGAAAAAAAATGATGTCACCACAGCAGAGTCAACAGATATAGTAGAGTCATTAGCATGCAGTCCTGGAGCAGATTTTGGGCTGAAAAGGAAAGAGCATATGTTCATCCTCCCTGCAAAGTGATCTCACCTAAAATTACATCCAAACATGGTCTCCTCAGCCTAGGTAAGGTCATAACCACCAGTTCCATGGCAACAGATGCAATACTATGAAGCCTAATTTATGCAGGCACAACAGCTAAATATGTCACCTTAACTGAGCATTAAAAATTGGCTATGTCACTAATATCTAGAAGCAGGCTGTGGAGCCCTTCCACAGATTTCATTAAATGCAAACTGATTATAGACTCACAAGCATTTTTTGCAAGGTGATGGAGAGAATAATCATGGAACTTATTCAGATGGATGCAGGAAACCTCCTTCTCCATTACTAAATCCAGTATGGTTTTGTCAAATTAGGGCCTTATATGTATTATCTCTTAATTTTTTATAAAGTATGAACACCGACTAGATGAAGATTTATCTCTCCATGTAACTTATCTTAATCTGGCTAAAGAGACACTATACATCATCTATATGTCACAGTTTAGACATTTAAATCTTTCCTGTTTAGCCTTCTAGCCATCTTCCATTTGACTGGTTGATACACTTTTTCTGTAGTTGTGTGTCTACTCTTGTCTCTTTCACACTCTGAATTTGATATGACTAGAGTTGAGATAATGGACATGTAAAAAGGATTGTGGGGGAAAAAGTGTCTTTCTTATGTAAGCATTAGGGACACTAATGAAAACCGTGTGTATCTAAACAGAGGAAACCGGGAGAGTAAATGAGTTATAAAACTAGATTAGCTGTACCGCGTAGGAGACAAATTTAAAGAAAAATGATGTTAATAATTTAATTGAAGGAAATGCTGACCATGTTAAAGATAATAATATGACTGGAAGAAATGCTGATGCAAATACAAATATTTCCAGAATCAGAGGGTTTGAAGTATGATGTACAATGCAGAAACCCAAAATAGAAAGTAAGTGCATCATTTTTTTTTATTTCTTCTGGTCAGTGAACATTATTTTATGTTTTGTTTAATAGTGGTTTATGTGGACATGCACTGTAATAGGTCTTGGTCTGTGGTCCTGAGTGGGTACATTAGTTTACTCACACTGCCACACTGGTTATAGGTCTTCCATGACAAGCTAGACATGTAAGTAGTGTGCAGTCTGCGCTACCATTACAAACAGATGTACATTGTAAGGTATAAGGCATGTTTAAAATCTAACAGAAACCAATTCAGGGAAATACTTCAGTTTAGTAATTTACTCTAGCAATGAAATTTCCACTTTCTTTTAGACACTTTAACAGAGAGATGTTGGTAGCATGTCTTTAATGTCCCTAAATGACTTATGTGAGAAAACATGTATTGAATTTCCTAGCCTTACATACTGTTACTGGCATGTCAGATATATTTGCAACTCTTCTGCATATGGAAATATCCATTATTAGGTTATTTAATGCAGAACCTCAAGGTTAGATGGTTAGGACCAGACTTAATAATGAGTGGTGGGTTTACATTGCATTTTTTCATGTTTACTGCTGAAGTAAATGAACGTTTGTAATATGTAATGCTGGTATTATGTAATGCTGTATCTGCTTACCCTTGGAGCTTTTCTCCCCGGGCCTCCGCTGAAAATGGACATGCATCCAGTCGGACTATCCCGGTCAACAAATGTAAAATAAATAAAATAAAAATAAGTAATACTACATGAGTAGAGGTGTATGCCAGTTCATTCAGCTACATTAAATAACAGTAGATATAAACCCTTGTCCTGTGTACCCCCTTATTTTGAGCGAAAACTTTGTTGGTCAAGTCTGGTACCACTTTTTGGGTGTCTGATACAAAAGAAAGGGCTGATGAAATATTGTTGCTGTACAGCTACAGCACCATGTTTTTTTAAGCTACTAGTCTCTTAGAAAGCTGACATGACAGTCCTACAGACCTTCTTTTCTCCTTTTTGTTGTCAGTCGGCTGCCATACAATGAACCCTTTCATCATGCTAGCTTAAATAATTTTTCAGTTATGCTGGTTAAAATTATTTTTTTTCTTCCTACTGTATCTGTGTATGTGTATGCATACACTTCTATGTGCATATATGTATACACACACATATACACTAATACTATAGTACAACACATACACACATACATACATATATACATACATACAAATATTTCAGGCATGTGCAGTAATGCCCTTCTAGCCTGCCAATAGACCAAGATAGTTATTCCCATAATAAGTGTCTAGGTTGTTCTTAAAAATATATAAACTAGTGCTTGCTTTAATGTAATTTGGTAGTCTATTCTATGCATCAGCTACTGTCTCAGAGAACCAATTAGTACTCAACATATTCCTATATTATCTTCTACATAGGTTATCTGATGATTCTCTACTATGTTTTGATAACCCCAAATATTCCCAGACACATCGGACTCCAGATTTCCTCTATATCTGAATAAGGCCTCCTCTCAAATGTCCATATGCGACACTCTACAAGTTTAGATATTTTATTCTTTCATAATAACTTACATTTTCACATCTATGGATCCACATGGTTATGTCTGCTGTACTTTTTCCCATTACTCATACTTGTTTTCTTACAAGGTTTCCATATTGTTATTCCATATTCAAGTTTAGGTCTAACATAACTAGTAAACAGTGATTTAATTTCTGATTTCCTAGACTTTATAAGTCTTTTCATACAACATGTAGTTCTATAACTATTTTTAACCAATTGGTTGATATCATTAGAAAATCTCAAAGCTGGCTCTATTGAAGCAGTTCCTTAAATGAATCTACAGTTTTAATCAGTGTGTGTTGTAGTAAATGTTCACCTTTTAATCTATGTCTTCCAAATCTGATATATTTAGTTTTTGACATATTTAACAGTATATTATATGCTCAAATGGTCAATTTAGTGAAGTTCTTTTGCAGGCATGCCCCATCTGTAACACATGTAATCAGTTTACCCATTTTCAAGTCATCTGTATACAGACTGTAGAACACCTCAGATTAAAAAAGATAGGTTTGAAAGATACAGTCTAAACAAGTAAGGGCCCAGGACAG